>NC_142743.1:12792906-13095406 GCF_051943395.1 Hippocampus bargibanti | reverse complement strand
GACTAAAAATACCAGCCTGCGTGTTTTGGGTATTTTAGAGGCTATAAAACGTTTTTTCTGATGTCAGTTAGGAAACAAAAAGGTATTGGTTGTCCTTTAAGGAGTCGTTACATTTTGACGTCAAATTTTAAGGCAAAAATGGCAACCCAATGACATAAATCAATATTATAAATATTAAATATTCTCAAATCATTGTTAAAAAAGAAGACAGCACACAAAAAAACACTTTACAACATAAAACAAACGCAATTTTGATCAACACTGCCCTCATATAAGAAACCATTACAAAAATGACATGTATTCTGTGTTTTGTTAAGAAAAACTGCAGTAAAACTCAGATTTTCTGTCTGTGGTTCATATTTTGATTGTTGTAAGCATGACAAGAACAAAAACAAGTAACCTTTTTTATTATGTTTTTTTTCAATTCATAGGAAGAATTATCTGTAATCAGAATTTAGTATTGACAAATATTGGCCAAAAAAAAAAATCACCCAGTACTCACTAACTGCAACATATCAGATGCTAAAAGTTCAAGTTCGACTAATTGTTGCTTTAATGACAAAAGTTGAGTAACATTTGGGGGAGTTCAAGCTTTGTAATGATTATTTCAGAAATATTCTCTTGGTTGCTTTCACTTTGGAAGATGACAGACAGCTAAAAAGAGTCCATATTTTTAGAGAACCTGACTATCTTCCTCCCCTGCTTTTACCATTCTGAAGAAACAACTCCCCAAAGTGTTCCTGACCTGCTAAAAGTTTTCTTTAACCCTTCCTTGTTGGCGAGAAGGAAAAAAAAGTGGCAGCAGCGGCAAAGAAAATGGTCATCAAAACTAGACAAATTGACACCTTTTTGCACACGAATCCTCGCAATTTCGCACACTTTTCCCTCGATGGCAGTGCCAAACCTCGCCACTTTCCAGATGGATGCTCGGCAACTGAATAATGACTCACAAAGTGGAAAAAAAAACTTGGATAGGAATGTTTGCCAAGCAAGCACGTTTTCCTCTCACCTGGACTGGATTTGCACTTACGTTTCACTGACTTTACACTCTGCGATTTATGTTAGCTTTTTACAGTCGCGAGGAGCTTGGACGCTGATTTGACCTTTTTAACAGATTTTTTTTCCTCCTCTAATATTTAAAAACAAAATTTGTGTTTTCATCAAAAATTAACTTATTGTATACAAAATCATACCACAATTAATATCTACTACAGTGGAACCTCGGTTTACGAACCCCTTGGCTTACGAACTTTTCGGTTTACGAACGTTGCATTTATGAAAATTTTACCTTGGCATAATTTGAAAGAGAGGGAGATATAGAGAGAGAGAAAGAGAGAGAGAAAGAGAGAGAGAGAGAGAGAGAGAGAGAGAGAGAGAGAGAGAGAGAGAGAGGCAGTTCTAAAAAAAAATGGCGTCTTCGGTTAAAGCCACGTGATTGGTCAAGAACCCAGCAGTGGGGTGGGGGGTTAAACATTAAAGAGACAGGCAGACAGAGAGAGCGAAAACACACACACGAAAGGGAGACGACAGAGCTTGAAACAAAAAAGGGGGGTTAAAAAAAGTAAAATCGTAAGAAAATGGATAGAAAACAGTGAAATTTGGACCCATTTCAACTTTGATCACAATTGATGAACTAGATACAATTATGACAGAGAAAGCACCTCCAAGGGATCATTCCTCAAGATGGTGAAAGAAGCCTATGTTCCTCATCAAGTGTTTAATGCTGAGGAAACCAGACACTCCATTCCATCAAGCCATTAACGACCACCACAAAGGTAAATCAAATGACTTTATTGTACAGTACAGTTTATTTCTTTAATCATAATAGTATAGCACATTTATTATACATAAAATAAGGTATATTTTGGGTAGTTTTAAGGCTTAGAAAATTAAAAAGTAGAAAATTATGTTTTATGGGGACCTGGGAACGCATTATTCTCATTTTAATGGTTTCCTATGGGAAATTAATTTTTGGGATACACACTTTTCGCCTTACACACTCTGTCTGGGAACCAATTAAGTTCGTAAGCCAAAGTCCCACTGTATTGTGGTTGAACTGGCTCGGCGTTGGGGAGATTCTCTCTCATGCAAATGTAGTGTATCCTTTTTGTTGTTATGACGACCATGACTTGAAATAAACAAGTCTTATGTAGTTATTGTTAAGAAATAAAAAATAATAAATAAATAAATACAAGAATAAATGAAAAAGAAATAAAAAGAAACAAATAAGTTAAAAAATAAACAAATTGTACATAAATAAATAAACAAAAAAAACACACAAACATAAATAAATACATACAAGAAAATACAGTAAAGTCTCGTTATATCGATATTCTCGGGAGTCCGAAAAAATATCGATATAACCGGGACTATCGATATATCCGACCCTGTTTGCATGTAATTTTCTCCGTGCGTGCATAGAAATAGTATCGATATAACCGGGACTATCGATATATCCGATATCGATATAACGAGACTTTACTGTATAAAAAAGAAATAAAAAGAAACAAAAACATGAATGCATAAATATATAAATAAATAAACACACACATATGTATAAATAAATAAATAAATAAATACAAGAGTAAATAAAAAAGAAAAAGAAATAAATACAAAGCAAACACAACCTGAGAGTAGGGACCTATCATAGCTGTGTCCGGCGCCACTAGGTCTGGACATTAGGGATATATAAATGGGGCCGATACGACCAGTCAGACTTTAGTTCGCTGACGAAGTCTCTTGGATAGGAGGCGAAACGTCCGAAACCTTCACTTTTGTATGGATGACGGCTGAAGAAACCTTCTCATCGATGGACCACTCCTGTACGACTGAGAGCTTACACAGACGTATTGCTGCCAACTTTGGGAGAGACATCCTTCTGCTGGTACGTAACTTAGAAAAGGCCACCTTTAAATTAGCTGATTTAAAGAACCACCTCAGATTCAATCTTAGATGTAGACAGAGCCGGTTAATTCCTAAATGCTTGAAGCAAGCACCCCTGGAACCCGGATACTTAGCCGATAAAATGCAACAAAATTATACTAGGAAAATTCTAAATTTGCGAATTAGGAGACTTAACATAGAGATAAAAAACAAACAGTCAGAAATAGAAACTTATTATCAGCGATTACAAACTAATCTTACCCACAAAATCTATCAGGAAGTGTGTGAATTTACTAAATCCGGTTATATGAGGCACCACAGCAAAACCAAAGAGAGACAAAACGGTAAATTTCAAAAATTACTTTTACTGAAACAATCTCAGCTACTGGTAAACACGCGTAAAATTAGGTATGAACAGTTTGCAAGGGAGAATTGGATCAAAAATTTGTCAGACAGAGATCTCTCAGAGACAGAAAAGGCAGTACTTACCAAAGGTTTAAATTTCTCAGTGACTCCTAAAACTATACCGACAATAGATTATATCACAGCTACTGAATCGGCTATTAAAAATAACAAACTTTCGTATGCAGAGGCAGATGATCTACGCATTAAAATATCAGCTCTTCTCAGTAGTGCCAAACTTCCTCCGTCCAACATAACATTAGAAGAGAGAAAGGCGTTAACTACTCTACAAAAAGACAAAAATATTACTATTTTGCCAGCAGACAAGGGCAGATGCACAGTGCTGCTCAACACATTGGATTATGAAGACAAAATAAATAGGTTAATCAGTGATTCTAACACGTATGAGCAACTAAAAAGGGACCCTTCCAATAGATACAAGAAAGAAATGATTGACTGTCTCCAAAAGCTAGAGAAAGGAAAACATATAGATAAACAGATGTATTTTAGATTATACCCGGGAGAGGCCACGCCATGTATCTATGGCCTGCCAAAAATACATAAAGAAGGGTTCCCCCTCCGACCCATTGTTTGTAGCATTGACTCCTCTACATACAATGTAGCCAAATATTTAAAAACTATTTTAGCTCCGTTGGTTGGTAACACAGAATACCACGTAGAGAACACCACAGGGTTTGTAGAGAGGATCAAAGACCTCATATTGGAACCTGAGGAAACTTTGGCATCATACGATGTGACTTCTCTCTTTACATCTGTCCCAACCCCAGCAGCAGTCTCAGTGGTGAGGACGAGGCTGCTGGCGGATGTTTCTCTGCATGAAAGAACCAAACTGAAACCGGATCACATCTGCCAATTATTAGAAATCTGCCTTAATACTACGTATTTTCAATTTCGGGAAAAAATTTATAAACAAATCCATGGTTGTGCTATGGGCTCACCAGTTTCACCCATAGTGGCTAATCTTTACATGGAAGAGATGGAGAAACAGGCCCTCACATCCTTCCCAGGGACAAAACCTCGACACTGGTTTAGATATGTGGACGACACTTTTGTCATAATTAAGAAACAAGAAATTCAATCCTTCACAGATCATCTCAACTCTGTAGACTTCAACATTAAATTTACTCGTGAGGACATTCAAGAGAACCAACTAGCCTTCTTGGATTGTAAAGTAATTATAAAAGAGGACAGAGCGCTAAAAACAGAAGTCTTTAGGAAGGCTACGCACACTGACCAATACTTACTTTTTGACTCTAACCACCCTTTACAACATAAACTAGGAGTTATCAGAACCCTCCAGCATAGGGCTAAACTAATACCAACTTGCACTGAAGGTAGAGAAAAGGAGTCAAAACATATCAGGAGAGCACTCACTAACTGTGGGTACCCTCAGTGGTCATTCAACAAATGTCAGAAAGAAAGAATAGCGAACGAAACCAATAATTCTCAAGATTCTAAAAGGAGAGGAGTAGCAGTACCGTACATTGCAGGAGTTTCTGAAAAATTACAAAGAGTCCTTTGGCAACATAAAATTCCTACTTATTTCAAACCGATAAACACGTTAAGGCAAAAATTAGTGCATCCAAAAGATAGGCTACCAAATGAAAAACAAAGTAATGTAGTTTATTCCATACATTGTAAGAATGAAAATTGTAAAGAGCAGTACATTGGGGAGACTCAACAAATTCTCAAAAAAAGACTTTATCAACATCGCAGGGATAATACTAGTGGGCCTCAATCGGCAGTACATTTGCACCTAAAAGCTACTAACCACTCATTTGACGACAATGAGGTTAAAATCTTAGCGAAAGAACATAGATGGTTTGAAAGGGGGGTAAAAGAGGCGATTCTTATAAAACAACAAAATCCTTCATTAAACCGGTCGGGTGGTGTGAGGTTCAATTTGGATCGTTCATACAATAGCCTGCTCAGGCAAAACAGGTTAGGCAACTTTCGCAATGCTGATGAGGGTCGTTATGCTGATGAGGTGATACCGGGGGGAGTGGGGGTAATAGGCCAATCGTTAGTCAGGAATGTAGGAACAATCAGTGGGGCCACAGGGGGGGGTCCCGCGCCCCCCCCAACCTGAGAGTAGGGACCTATCATAGCTGTGTCCGGCGCCACTAGGTCTGGACATTAGGGATATATAAATGGGGCCGATACGACCAGTCAGACTTTAGTTCGCTGACGAAGTCTCTTGGATAGGAGGCGAAACGTCCGAAACCTTCACTTTTGTACAGATGACGGCTGAAGAAACCTTCTCATCGAAAGCAAACACATAAATATATAAACAAATACATAAATAAACACACATATGTAAAAATAAATCAATACATGAATACATAAATACATAAATACATAAATAAATAAAAAAGGAATATAAATAAACAAATACATAAAAAAGAAAAATAAATACAAGAATAAATAAAAAAGGATTAAAAAGAAACAACTACATAAAAACAAACAAATAAATATATAAAACAAACAAACAAACAAACAAACAAATAAATAAATGAATAAATAAATAAATAAATAAATAAATAAATAGTTAAGCTCAGGTCCAAATTTACTCTCGGCTCGGTTGCCATTCAAGTTTGTAATTTGATTTCATATGGAATTGATGTTCTTGTGATTATTGTGGTGTGGCCAAAGACGGTCAAACCTCACCACCTGTTGCCTCATTTTCGTCATAATGCACACTGCTGATAGCGGAAGAGGTTTGATCACACTTTTTTTTATTTCTTGTAACAGTCCAAGAAGTGTGTGTAGGGGGGCAGGGGGGTGTCTTGCGATCTGCCATCTGCTGCCTCATTCTGTAATATTGCTGATTACAGAAACAGCGCAAATACGATATATTCCAGAATCCATTTTTTGTGTGGTTGTGGCGAGAGGGGGGTGAATGCTATTCTCGTTAATAATTTATTTTGTTTATTTTGTGTTGGTTGCGAGGTGTTTTTGTGCTCACAGTCTCACTTGTGTGTCGGAACAGATGCTCTGCGCTTGGAAAATCCAGTTGCATGCGGTAAATAAATAAATTGCACATGTTCACTTTTTTTGTACGCCTTCCCGGTAAACTGTCCACGTTGAGTCGGATCAAATATGATGATAGACAAACTAATTGATATATATAAAAGCGCAACACAATTTGCGGCGTCCTCCTAAAACAGGAAGTGCGCGTGACAACATGGCTGCACTAACGGGCGGCTCTCGTTTGGCCTAGATTCTTCGAAATCCGTTGTGGAAGTGCTTCTCATCGTCAGCTGCCACCATGGGCGAGTGAGCAAGGGAGAGAGAGGGAGAGCGAGCGAGCGAGCTCGGCCATCTGGCTGAGGCGCGCCTCAAATCCCAATCTGCGTTCATTTGACTGATACGGGGCCCATTGTTTGTTTTAGACGGGATTAATAAAAGGGTTTGTGGTTAATCGGAGGGTTTAAAGTTTGAATTATTATTTTGTTTTTTTTGGGGGGGGGGGGGGGGCAGCTTGCCAGGTGAGCTGCGGGTCACTGCTGAAAATTAGATGCGGTAATGCTGGGCGAAATAAAACTTTTATATCACGGCAAGACAATGAGACTCTGCCTTTCAGGGCATTTGGATAACGACTCGGACATTTGTTTGAAAAAAGATATTCAGGTTTAAATTATACATACATAATTATACAAATACCATGTATTATGTTTATACAGTTTTTTTTACCAACGTTGGTCATCCCCCATCAGGTCTTATTCAAGTTAGTCTAGTATAGTTAGTTTAGTAATATAAATCATAATTAAAATCATGGTACACATACAGGTCAACAGTACTAAACATGCCTTATCATAATTTCCTTAATTAGAATAAAAAAAATTATGAATGTGAATGACTCACCAGGTAGTTTGTAATTCTGCTTTCTCAATCTTTTTTTTTTTCTCTGCATGTTTGCTTCTCTCACAATGCTGTTTGAGTGACAGGCAACCTTTGCCACTAAAGTTGATCACTTTTTCATCGCAAAGACTGCAAAGGGCTTTCCCCGGATTTTTATATTTGAATATGAAATCTGAAATCGGGCATCCGTCGACTTGTCTTTCTAACCATGCCCAATTCCACAAATTCTTTATCCCTCCATCCAGAGACGTCGCCGTTCCACTATTACTCTTGTGTAGGATATCTCTCTACCACGACATCTTTACAATGTGAAAAGTCGTGTGCTCTCCCGAGCGAGCAATCACACGGAACACGTGCACTTAAAGGACAACCGACATCACTTATTGTTTCCTAACTGACATTAGAAAAACGTTTTATAGCATCCAAAATACCCAAAACTCATATTTTTATTCAAATGCAAAACACCAATAAAAATGACTTAAAATGTCCAAAATCTGCAAAAAATTGAGCTGCGAATTGGGCATTTTCAGAAAGTCCCGCCCCCAGTTCGTGACATCACGCCAAGACGTCTTGCATTGCTCGAGAATCCAAACAATGGCTTCAGATTCGGAGAATATGCTTTCTTGTTACACATTCAGTTATGAATATGATTCAAATAGTTCTGAAGAGGAAAGTATACATGTTTGCAATCGATTAAAGAAGTACCTCCGTCTCATTTTGAGGCTCTCTGTCTCACTTTTTTCTCTCTCTCTGTTTCTCTCTCCCTCTCTCTTGCACGCTGTCTCTTTTCTCTGTCTCTCTGTTTCTCTCTCCCTTGCTCTCTCTGTCTCTTGCTCTCTCTCCCGGTCTCTCTCTTCCTCTCTCTCTTCTCTCTCTCTCTCTCTCTCTCTCTCTCTCTCTCTCTCTCTCTCTCTCTCTCTCTCTTTATTGCTCCCCCTTTCTTTCTCTCTCACTCTATTTTTCTCTCTCTCTCTCTCTCTCTTGCTCTCTCTCTTTCCGTCTCTCTCTCTCTCTCTGTTTCTCTCTCCCTCTCCCTGTCTGTCTCTCTCTGTTTGTCTTTTTCTCTCTCTCCATGTCTCTCTCTTATTCACTCTCTCTCTCGCTCTCTCTCTCTTGCTCTCTTTCTTTCTTAATATCTCTCTTTCTCTCTCTTCACTCTCGCTTGCTCTCTCTCTGTCTCTTTCTCTCTCTCTTTTAATATCTCTCTTTCTCATTCTCTTTCTGACACACACACACACACACACACACACACACTGACACATGGTGTGTTATGCAATAGGTGATGCCTAATTACCACTGACATCGCAGAGCCTGTTCACTTGCAAAATTAATCATGACACAGGCGTCACATTTCAGTCGCCCCCCCCCCCCCCCAACCACTCACTTCCGGGGGTTCAGCAGCCCACGAAACGAAAAGGTGCAGAAAATACCCATTTGTCAGATTATTATCAGACACAAGGTGGCGCACGCGAGAAGGGCGGGGAGGGGGTGAAAACAAAAGAAACAAGAAACACTGCTGCTGGATAATTAGCGGGACGTTGTTTGTTATCTCTTTGGACTCAGGGGAACCCAATGAGAAATTTTTTCGTGCGTAACGAGGCTTTACGTTGGGAGAAAGTGTCTTGTGGGTCTGAACGCTCTATTTATACACCTGACGCTGTCCTGGAAAGCGCTCGCAGTCCATCCAACTGTGGAAGTAATGTGAGTTTAGGATTACGAATAGATGAAGGGATACCACTGAGGCAAAGTGCAGGCAAGTGGGGCATAATTAATGCGACAAATGTTAACTTGGTCTTGAAATCAAATTGCTTCGGAGATTGGGTGGTGGGGATCTTGGGGGCAACCCGAAGCGACCATTGCAAACACACAAAAAAAAAATAAAAAAAAAATACAGCATTCTCGGATGTCTATCCATCCATCAATTTTCAAATTTGCTTCTTCTCACAAGGCTCGCATGTGTTCTGGAAGCCATTCCAGCAGGGTACACGCTGAACTGGTTGGCAGTCAATCACAGTGCATAGATAGACAAACACTCAGTCTCATTCGGGATAAATAAAGCATGCTCCGTTAAAGGACAACCGACGCCTCCGGGCAAGTTGTCTCCATAATTTGTAAAATCACTTGAAATGACTTCTACTGAGCGTATTTTACAAAGATTCCACCGCATATAGCTATATTTTACGTTTTAAGACTCGCGCTGAATATTCAGGAAGTCTTGTTTTCGAGTTAATGACGATGCCAGACGTGACGTCACGTCTGGAACGCCCCTGACCGAGAAAACGACACACAATGCATTTTGGATACTTTGTTTGGTCTGAAAACTTCGTGTTGATGGCGAAATTACAAGGCAAACACATAAATAATGTGATGGCGAATCGTGTGTTGCACCAAGACACAAATTCCCAGCAACCCATTTCCAACGGAGCTTGGGCGCCATCTTGTGCATTTTCTGGGATCCTACATTGGAGTCCTGATGGCTCGAATCGGGAGGACTTCTATTATCGATTGCAAACATTTATGCTTTCCTCTTCAGAACTATTTGAATCATATTCATAACTGGATGAATAACAAGAAAGCATCTTCTCCGAATCTGAAGCCATTTTGATTCTAGAGCAAGGCAAGACGTCCTGGCGTGACGTCACGAACAAGGGGGTGGGACCTTCTGAACCTCGGCATCTCCGAAGTCATTTTGAAGTAGTTTTGGGACACTTTAACTCATTTTTATTGGTGTTTTGCATTTGACTAAAAATATCAGCCTGTGTGTTTTGGGTATTTTAGATGCCATAAAACTTTTTTCTGATGTCAGTTAGGAAACAAAAAAATGGTGTCGGTTGTCCTTTGACTTGCCATGAATGCGTGAGGAATTCGGCGCACCCGAAGAAATCCCACGCAGGCATGAGGAGAATCTACAAAGTCCGCACAGCTGGAAACGAACCCCGCAATGAAATCTGCACGACAAAAAGGGTGTTTACAACTCCGGAACATCAATTCGTAATCGACTTGACACAGTTATGCCAAACATATTATTTAGTGATAATTCCTGGCATGCTAATGGTTTGATCCAAAGTCTGCCGGCAACCTATAAATTCCGTGTTCCCGCTGAATATGGATGTATGTCTCCGACGGGGTAAACATGTTATTCCATTAACCAGTTCCGTAGCCCGCGTGTCGAGGTGCGTGAACAAACCCCAGGTGGTGCGCGCATAGTACGGCGGAGGTGCGCCTACGCATTTCATTCAGCGTTTAGATCGGCCGTGACATCCTGGTCGTGGGGCAGTTTAAGGTGACAGGAATCTGTGTCACCGCACAACTTTTGACTTGTTGGATATTTGTTGACACTTGTTCACGGCAGATTTTCAATATTTTTTTTCCCCAAATGTAGTTTGGGTCAGTCCACCACCAAATCTAGAAACCACCCTCCATTTTTTTTAAATATGAACTTTCAGAGGGGACTACACTGGACAGCAGACCATGTCATCACATTAGCATCTTAGTTTTAGCATTTTCCAGTCGGACACGAGAGCTCGCTTGTCCCATCTCAATTGAAATGACGACATCAGCGCTGCCTCTGACCACCTGGAATGTTTTCTAGCTCGAAACAACATAAAAAAGTAAAATTTGAATTAATAAACAATGAGGATTTATAATGCTAATAGAGCGCTGACAAGGTTCAAAATGCTCCACGAAATGTCCAGTTTCAGCCAGCCACCGTATATTCCCTGGCCAGAGGTCAAGGGTGCGTGAACCTTATCCTTCACCCAAAGTCAACTGGAACAGGATGCAGCTCGCAACCCTAATGAGGGTACACGCTATAGAAACAGATGAACGGACTTCTCCATTCTGTTGAATTAATCATAAGAGAAAGATGAAAAATGATGATGGTCGTGAGCAACGCAGCTAGCTCCATTTACTGCAAGCGTACTGTAATGCACATTCCAAATCTTGCCCTCCGCTCCTCAGCCCTCGTGATATTGCAAATTCATGACTGCCTTCTGCAGACATCTCGACAAGGGTGAAGTATGTGTACGG
This sequence comes from Hippocampus bargibanti, assembly GCF_051943395.1. Taxonomy (NCBI): domain Eukaryota; kingdom Metazoa; phylum Chordata; class Actinopteri; order Syngnathiformes; family Syngnathidae; genus Hippocampus; species Hippocampus bargibanti. The sequence continues at coordinate 13,084,210 of NC_142743.1, read as the reverse complement.
GTGTGAGGTGGGGAGAAAGATGGGGGGGGGGGGGGGTTGTCGGAGAGTTAGTTCGCTCCAGTTCACCTGTGCCCACTACCCCTTGTCCCCCCGTGAGGCCCTTTAGCAGATGAGCAGGCCGACAAAAAAGTGTCTGCCTGTTGGAGGAATCTGTCGTAATGGATGAAGTTTAGTTTAACACTTTTTTTCTTTGTCATTTTTTAAAATCTGATATACCACTGAAGGGTATCAATAATGTCAAAGAGAAATAGTTTGATCAAGTGTAGAAATGGAACTAAGTGGCCCACCTTGTTCAGTCCAAAAAATGGCAAATGGTCAACAAACAGATCATTTAGATGCCACCAAGATGTGCATGTCTGTCTCTCGCTATCTATCTATCTATCTATCTATCTATCTATCTATCTATCTATCTATCTATCTATCTATCTATCTATCTATCTATCTATCTATCTATCTATCTACCTACCTACCTACCTACCTACCTCCCTACCTCCCTCCCTCCACCCATCCATCCATCCATCCGTAAGCCATTGCAAATAGTCCATTGAAATAGCGCGCCCCCTGGTGGAGGTTCACGTTACAGGTGATTCTCCGAAAGAGTTTTCCCCACATACTGTACTGTATCATACAGTCAAAAACGAAGAACAAGCAGTAATCACGAAATCACGCCGATGATGCCTAAAAATTAGACTTGATTTACAGACCCACCTCAAACTGACACGCCCGCGCGTGCATACTAGCACGCGCAAGGCACTCTAAATTTAAAATCACCCCCCCCCCCCCTTCATTACGACATCGAGACGGAGAGTACAGCAAAGGCGCGGGACACCAAGTGAGACGAGTGTCCCCCCCCCCCGCCCACTATCTCTCTCTATCACCCCCCCCCCCCACCTCGCTCCCTCCCTCCCTTACTCCCTCGCTCGCTCGCTCGCCCGCCCCGCACCTCTCCTCCTTTCCTTCCACTTCCACTCGAGCCAGCGAGCAAAGCAGTTACGCCGAGCAGAACACCGTCGCACCCCGCTTGCGCTTTTGCTGCAAAGCTCGCTGAGGATCGTAGTTATTTTTCTTATGATTATTCTTATTACCGAGCCGAGCTGCGTTGGAAGAAAACTGGCGCAACTATGCGCCACGCTCTCTTTCTGGACTCCTATTTATGACGACTTTTTTCTCTCTATTTGCTTTTCTTGGCGTTCCTCTGGATGCAAACACCTGACAACCACCCACCGAATGTCGTCTTTAAGGTAAGCAAAAAGATTTAATTAAATAATGATCGACTATTTATGGCCTAGTGCATGCGTGGAGCCGCTTTATAAGTGTTAACTAACTTAAAAATGGACGCTTGTCAATTTATATTTCTCATAAAAAAGACCAATCTGCTGCAAGTTTGATCCGTTCTTGTCATTTGAAAACATCTATTTTCGCGAACGAGTTCGTTTGGCACCTTTTACGATCTAAATGACTCACTTCATCTTGACAAACACGATGTAATATAAATGGCATTTACAGTATTTATGAAAAAACACGCAGCGAGTGGCGTAGGTTCTTTTGAAATTATTTTAAAAGGGGGTGTGTACTCCTCATCCACGTGCGGCGACGTATTTCAACCACTTCCGTAACAAAATTAAAATCAACAGTTTTTATGATTATTTTAGTCCGTTCTGACACGTAAACCCTGTGTTTGTCGTCTTTTTCCGAACCAAAACAAAGCGTTCCAACTTTGTGTCGCAGCACTGTTGTGGCCGCCGAGGCTGGCAACTTTCTGATTGACGGGCATTGGAAGCCAATCGGCGCGTTTGCTATCGGTGCGCTCATCCAATGGGAGCGAGGCAGGGGGATTGACTTTGAAAAACGCCACCTTGGTTGACGTCACGTCAAGGCGTTAACTCTTCCGGGCAACTACCACCTGTCAAGCTGTCAATTATCCTGGAAAATAACACACATATTTGTGTTGATCTGCTTTAAAAAAGTTTAAGTCAAGGATGGTGACATAGTCGTGACGGGATAGCTGTTAGCATGTGGGCCTCACGGCAGAGGGGTGAAGGGTTTGTATGTTCTTCCCGTGCCTGAGTGGCCTTTCTCCCGGTAGACCGTTTTCCACCCACATTTCAAACACATGCACAATAGGTTTTTAATTAAATTGATCACTTCAGCTAAATTGTTCATTGGTGTCAATGAGAATAACCTACATGTGCCTGCAATTGATTGGCAACAAGCAGTTCAGGGTGTATACCACCCTGACACCCCAAATACATCGGGGATAGGCCGTGGCGTCACACGGAAGTGCGCCTTTCAACCCTTTGATGTCTTTCAAGTGAGCCTGACTCATTCCCACGTAGGCCAAAGGTATATAAATAGCCAGCGTGGGAGAGAGAGATTGGGGGAATTGCGGGCGGGGCAGAATCATCTCGGACTCAGACCCAGAATTGACCCAGACCCAGAACTCAGACACGCAGCTCGCAGAGACCCGCTCAGCATCGGACGGAGTTTCACGGCACGACTTGCTCGACTCCACGCCACGACTAAGCTCTGGGATACATCTGCGTGTCACTTCCCTGGGAGATCTGACAACGAACCTACTTTCGATTAAAGAGAAACTCTTTAGGCCCCAACTCGCCCGCCCCCTCCGTGTGGATAAAGCGGTTCAGATCATGAAAGAAAAATAAACGTCAAATATAATTGTAGGCACTACATTTCCAGCCATGATGATGTTTGGTGAGCAAATTATTTATTGACCTTTGGAATTAATCGTTTCTTTAATTGTGTATTGACGTGATAGGGGATGCTGTACAAGGCTATGACCACCAGAGGTGCTATTGGTCAAGTTTCAACGAGCTGTTAGAATTTTATCTTAAAATATCTTCAATTTTCTCCGACCCTTACATTTTATCCCTCAAAGTAGTTCATGCAAAATTGAGACTTTAATCTCTTGAATTTTTTATTTCAAACGGTGATATTTTACTCTCCCATGATAATATCCTGATTGTATACCAAAACCTCCTGGCCTAACTTGATTTATCTATTTATCTATATTTATTTATGTATTGTTATTTATTTATTTTGTATTTAATTGAATTTAATTTTACTTGGTTTATTTTTGCAAGGTGACTCCATGAGCCAGCGATGGAGACCAAAAGATACCAAAGTCTCTTTGAGGGGAGCGATACCGAGAAAAGGTGGGCTCAGATCCCCAGTACCATGGAGTTCCGCTGTGCCGCCGAGGACTCCAGCCTGGACGTGGCCAATGTCGCCGAGCCCAAACAAGGCGGTGCCAAGAAACCCGAGCAACCAGTGCCTCGTCACGGGGCCAACCAGCATTTCGGCCTGCCACACATCAACAACCGCTCCCTCCACGTTGCCAAACCGGAAATGGACTCCAAGGAGCTTTCCAAAACGGTAGCCGAATCCATGGGCCTTTACATGAACGCTGCCAGGGAGGCGGACTTTGCCTTTGGCCAGCACGGGGGCTCGTCCAGCCCGCCGAAAATGCAGTACCCGGTATGCGGCTGCCCTCTCGGGGACAGCCAACGTTGCTCGGCCAAGAGCCCCAAGCTAAAAGGGTTTGGGTTCCCACCTGCCAGTGCCGTAGACGGCGACGTCGGCCCCCAGGCGAGCTCCGCTTCCATGCTAGCCTCGTCGCTGGCCGGTAGTCCCCAAACTTCCAGCCCGGGGGGCGGTAACAACATGGTGTCGTCGACCACCACCAGCCCCCCGGCCGGTTTTGGCCCGGCGTGCTCGCCCGTAAACCACCCGGCCCTTTCTGGAGCAAGGCGGAGAAACCCGTCGGCGTGCAGCCCTGTGGAGTCGAGCACGGTGGGCTCGCCACCCTTGCTGAGATCCCCCATGTCCAGCCCACGGAGTATGACGTCCCCGCAGTCCTGGAGTGTCAGGTCCTCCGCTTCCAGCCCGGCCGCCGTCCGGCCGCCCACGTGCAGTCCCGCCGTGGCCATCGGAAGCCCGCAAAACCCTTCCTCGGGAGGCTTCCCGGCATCCAGTCCGACCGGCGAACCGGGTTTGGCGCGGGGCAACACCCGTAGCCCCGAGGCCACGGCTCTGACCGACGAGCTGGACTTCAAGGCCTTTGAGTTCCCCAAGGTGGAAATGGTGGACGGGGAGGTGTTCAATGTTGGTTTGGACCAGCTGGGCATGGTGAAGTACATCAAGAACGAACCCGGGACTGATTTTCGGAGCATGTGCTCGGGGGGATCCAAATGCAACACCGCCGGTGTGCCGTTTATCACGCAAATCAAGAACGAACCGGACAAAAGCGACGGCTGCATGAATCCGCAGTCCTACGGCGAAGAATCGCCCCCGCTCGGCCTCTTCCCAACGTCCGAGACCACCTACTTGTCCCTGAGGAATAATGTGGATGAATACAGCCTCTCCGGAATCTTAGGACCGCCGGTGTCCCTGCATGGGAATTACGACTCTGACGTGTTCGCCAACGACGTCCTGTCCAAAACGGTGAAGCAAGAGTCCAGTGACGCCGACTACTACCAGGAGAGCAACGGCGTGCCCGCCTCGGCCATTGTTGGAGTTAATTCCAGCGGACACTCATTCCATTACCAGATTGGAACGCAGGGAACAATGTCCTTTGCGAGGCACGACATCCGGGACCAGTCCAACCCCTTGTTCAATCTAATTTCGCCGGTGGCGGCCTTGATGGAGTCGTGGAAGTCGCGGCCGGGAATGCCGCAGGGCTCGTTGTCGGCCCGAGGCGACGGATTCCCGGGTCAGAACTGCATCGGTGACGGCATGGCCAGGTAAGCAATGGATTTTGGTTTTGACGTTTTTGGGCAATTTGGGTCTTCTGCATGATGATTCTCATACACGATCATTTTGTAAAATTATTTGGGGTGTTCTCCATCTGAAATGACGTATTTCTTGTGTTGAAAACTTATTCTGGGTAAAAGATTAAATGACGGCTTGATTGTCGGGTCGAAGTCGGGTAGCGGAGGCAGCAGCTTCAGTAGGAAAGCCCAGACTTCCCTCTGCCTAGCCATTTCTTCCAGCTTTTCCTGGGGGATCCTGAGGTGTTCCCAGGCCAGCTGGGTGACAATCCCTCCAGAATGTCCCGGGTTGTGATCTTCTGCCAGTGAGATATGGCAGGAACACCTCACCGGCCGGAGGCATTCGGATTCCCGAGCCACTTCATCTGGCTTCTCTCAATGTGGAGGAGAAGCGGCTCGACTCTGAGCCCTTCCCAGATGACTGAGCTTCTCACCTTATCGCTAAGAGAGAGCCCAGACACCCTCATTTCGGCCGCTTGTATTCGGGTTATTTTCAGAGTCAGAAAACCTTTATTCGTCCCACAATGGGGAAATTTGCATTTTTTTGCAAACTTTAAAGGGCAGGGGGGGGGGGTAAAAGGATAGAAAAACAAGATATTCTAAGCATAGTAAAATAAAAATGTCAGCAGACTGATATGTAAACTGTAAATGTGCAAAAAAGTGTACATAGTGCAAGTATCAAGAAAGGAATATTGATATCTGTAGCTGTATTGCATCTCAACACTAAAACGCCTCCCTGATGACATAATTATTTTTCCCCCTTATTGTTTTTATTTAATTAATGTAAACACCAAGCTCCTGTTGCAATAACATTCTAATTTTATCAGATAGGTTTACCATAAAAAATAGTTTTAAATATTTAGATGAGGACTCAAGTTACAAAATATTTCCACTTTATAGTCAGAAGTTAGAAAGAGGTTAGCTTGTAATAGTTATCTGTTGGATATCTGCTGGGTAGCTAGTTAATTGGCTATCTATTAGCTATCTAGCTAGCTGGATGGCTATCTATTAGCTATCTGTCCAGATAGCTTGCTATCTATTAGATTGGATTGGATTGGATTTGCCTTTATTAGTCTCACAGTGGCATTGACATTTCACAGCAGCAAAGTGAGTATTAGCTAGCTATCGTACTATTTATTGGCTATCTATTAGCTAGCTAGCTGGCTGACTAGCTATTTATTAGCTAGCTAGCTAGCTTTCTATCTATTTGAGTTATTCTGGGTTGAGTGAACGCTGGCACGTTTGCCACTGCTCACCCACTGCTGACCAATCAGTTGCGGACAAGTCGATCTTCCGTCCAATCGGCTACGAACAACTAAGTGTTGGGAGGGCCTTAGACTGAAATAGGACTATTGAACTAATAAGCTTGTTAATGCTATGTAAACTAAATTAAACATGCAATAATCACAATATGTACTAAGCTAAGCATGAAATAACATAATATGTTTACTAATGTGCATAAGCACTCTATCATATTATTATTATGTTTTTCCTGTAATATTATAACTTTCCCCCCTCACTATATTTTAGCTTGATTTAAAATCAAATCGTTATTTTCATATTAAAATTTCCTTCTGCTAATTCAAACGTTTAACCTGTGTTCTCACCACTTTTTTTGTCTCTTTTCAAATTCTCGACTCTATAATATAAAACCCCCGTTTTATTCTCTCACGGAACATAGCAACTTTTACCCCTCATCGTATTTCAACTTACGTCAACCCATTTCTACGACAAAACTTTATTTTTAGAAAACAATGACACTTATTTTTTTCCTTTTGTTGCATCACAACTTATTTTCCATAACTTCATTCTTGCCGATATTTTTGTGTCATCATCATTTGACTTTATTCTCATCAAAGGTCATTCTCGTAATAGACACGAGTTGAGTGCATTCATATAAAATTTGTATTGTTAAAAAAAAAAATATTACATGCCTATGCCTTGCGTGGATATTGGACTGGATTTCCAACAGGTTGTCTCTTAAGAAGGAAGGGCACTTGGTTGCAGTCATATGCTATATAGCATGAGGCGCTCAGAGCGAGTTGCTTGGAAAAACGCGGGCTAAAAATGGAGTCGTCTGGATCAATCCTCCCACGAGATCATAGCATCGCGCCGCGCACTATACTGTACGGTGTGGTCGACTGTAGGGCATTTGACGTCTTGAGCACAGGCTTTGTCGGCGCGAAAGGCGTTCACTGGGTGAAAAATATGTGATTTAATGGGCCAGAGCGTTGGCAGCGTCATGAATTCTGAATGATTCATGACACGCCTTTGTTGCCAGACTGACGAAATAAACAATTACGAGTGCTCGGGGGCAAGGATTGGATTGTGAAAGGAGGCGAACAGGCTTAAGGAAACCACAGCCACAATCACCTCTCCACCTGCAGCCGCAGCGACAAAAGTTCTAGTCAGAGTCGTAATTTGTTTTTCAATGTACTTAGTCTGTATAATTTTTTGGAAGCTTCAATCCACTCAAATTAGTTTTAAAATTTTCTTTTTTAATTAAAATGAAAGTAATATGTACTCTCTCTCTCTCTCTCTCTCTCTCTCTCTCTCTCTCTCTCTCTCTCTCTCTCTCTCTCTCTCTCTCTCTCTCTCTCTCTCTATATATATATATATATATATATATATTTTTTTTTTTTTTTTTTTTTTTGAAGATTTGACATGAAAAAGGGGCCTTTGAAATCTGAAAAAAAGTCACCCCTGGCTGGTGGTACGTGTTGATCATAACAGACTGCATCGAAATCTCTCCTATGGCGAAAATGGAACAGGAAGTCGGCCATTTTGGTTTGAGCAGCCATTTTTGAGGGGGGTGCGTATTCCAAAGCTCGTACTTTGGCTCATATTCTCGCCGACAGGATCACTGCCACCTTAAGTCTTAATGACATCCAGCTTAGCCCTGGTGTCAGACAGGACGTCAGTTAAAGACTTGGCCTACATGCTCGGAGCAGACAGAAAGAGAGATCTTTGCTACTGTATTCAGGACTCGAATATTTCAGACATGAAAAAAAGTTATGTAACCAGTCAAAATCCCTACACACTTTGATCCGCCGAGAGCTTCGGATAACATAGCGAAATCCCCTCGCTCCCCTTTTGCCTCTCTTTCACTCTATGTTTCCGCTGAAGTGGTTTTCATTAAAAAAAAAAAGGGTTTTTCATCCGAGCATTCTTTGAGTTTTAACCAAAGACCCCCAGGAGAGGATAATTTTTCACTTGTTTTACGCAAATGTCACATGCTGGCAACGTGCTGTCGAGTATTTCATGATGAGACTTGAAGTGAAATGCAAAGCGGTTGAGTTTGATGGCGCCTATTCAAACAAAGACCAATGTGTTTTAAAAGTGTAGCATAAGAAAATGTATGTATTTCCTCGTCGGAATAAAAGAAATAGAAATGATCCATTGACTAATTTATATTGTATTTGCAGTCTTAAATAAAATAAAATTACGTGATTTTTGTTTGCCATTTCATTTGGTAACCATTTTGCCATTTGTTGTCCCCTGAAAATGACATCACAGTTTTACCTTAACAACTGTGATGTCATTTTCAGGTGATGGCAAGTGACAAAATGGCCGCCTTCTGAAGTAAAAATACACAATGACAAAAAGAGACAGGCAGTCACTTTTGAACACATTGAAGTGTAAAGAAAAGACATACAGTGGATATAGAACATTAACATAAAACATTTATAGACCCCTGTTGAAAAATATATTTTTTAAATACAAAAAAGAGAAATTCTATTAACTATACAGCTTAACTGGATTTTCATCTTTTCCAAATACAGTAAAGTCTCGTTATATCGATATTCAAGGGAGTCCGAAAAAATATCGATATAACCGGGACTATCGATATATCCGACCCTGTTTGCATGTAATTTTCTCAGTGTGTGCATAGAAATAGTATCGATATAACCGGGACTATTGATATATCCGATATCGATATAATGAGACTTTACTGTAGTATCTATTCGAAGAACAGCTGCACTTTATTTTGAGTTGTTTCAAGGCACTCTACTACGTGTATCTTCTTGACTCCTCGTGAACTATACAACTTAAAGGACAACCGACACCGCCGGACAAGTTGCGTCCATAATTTGTAAAATCACTTCAAATGACATCTACTGACTATATTTTACAACGATTCCACCACATATGGCTATATTTTACATTTTAAGACTGGCGCTGAATATTCAGAAAGTCTTGTTTTTGAGTTGGTGACGATGCTCTAAGTGACGTCACGCAGGGAACGCCCCTGACTGAGAAAGCAACACACAATGCATTTTGGGTACTTTTTTCATCTGAAAACACAGTGTTGATGTTGAAATTAGAAGGAAAACTACATAAATAACGTGATGGTGAATTGTTGTGTGTCGCAGCCAATTGCAGTAACACGCATAAAGGAGGTGGAAGTTGACACAAATTCCCAGCGGACAAATCAGCCCATTTCCAATGGAGTTTGGGCGCCATCTTGTGCATTTTCTGGGCGCTACATTGGAGTCCTGACGGCTCGAATTGATCCGGGACTTCTTTAATTGATTGCAAATATGTATGCTTTCCTCTTCAGAGCAATTTGAATCATATTAATCACTGGATGAGTAACAAGAAAGCATCTTCTCTGAATGTGAACTCTCTGAAGCCATTGTTTTGATTCTGGATCAATGCATTTGGTGAAGGAGTATCCTGGTATGACATCACGAACAAGGGCGTGGGACTTTCTGAATCCCCCCAGTTCCGAGCTCATTTTGTGGCAGTTTTGGGACACTTAAAGTCATTTTTATTGGTATTTTGCATTTGACTAAAAATATTAGCCTGCGTGTTTTGGGTATTTTAGATGCTATAAGACGTTTTTTCTGATGTCAGTTAGGAAACAAAAAAATGGTGTCGATTGTCCTTTAAGTAAAAACAAAAATGTATTTTCCAAATAATGTCAACTAGAAGAACAGCTGCACTTTATTTAGACTTCATTCAATGCATTCTACTACATGTGCCTTCTTGACTCCCAGCGAGCACAAATATTTTTTACCTAAGTTGAGATTTAGCCAACGTTTTACGCTACTTCTGACTCTTAGTCAATGTTTTACGCTACTTTAGACTCTTTCCTCTTTAATTTAGTGCTTTGTGTTTCTTTTTGTGATCGCTAATTGCTAAAAGCATGTGCACTACATGCTAAGATGGAAAACGTCTCGTCTGTTCCATGGAAGCGAGCAAGGCGAGCGGCTCGCTCTGGACGCCGTCCAACTCTCAATGTTCTACGAGGGCCCGAAAAGGTGTACTCCAGAGAGTGTCCTAATCATCTTTTAATTGTATGTTCCTCCGCTAAATCAATGGATGCAAATGATTTGATGAATTCAGACACAGCTGGATACTAAATCGGCAATTAAAGCTTGAGCGTGCACAAGCGGACTCCTGGTGCATTGTGAGCTGTCGCCTGTTGTTTTTGTGGCGTGATACTTGTGTAGTGTTTGTTTTTCCTCAAGTACTGCTTATTTTTGCTGGGTTATATTTTTAACAATTCAATTGTTCTTTTTATTTTGTAGTTTTTCATTTTCTTTATTTCTTTGTTCAAGCGAAATGAAAATAGATTCAAATTTTCCTCATCTGAAGGGCTTTATTTGTACGCATAAAGTCAATTTTGCTTTATTTTTTCTTTTATGGACTGGTGGTAAAATGAAATAAAGTGGTGCATGGAGTCATTTGGTGGATACACTTTAGACCTGACAGAAAATTGGATTGAAGTGATTTTAAAATATTGAAAAAATCATTTTGGGAAAATTGTTTTGGATCAATTTCATTCACAACGGGCCAAAGACAGAACCCTGAGATACACCGAATGAAATGCAATCACTTAAAGGACAACCAACGACACTTTTTTGTTTCTTAACTGACATCAGAAAAACGTTTTATAGCATCTAAAATACCCAAAACACGCAGTATGATTTTTTTATTCAAATGCAAAACACCAATAAAAATGACTTAAAGTGTCCAAAATCTGCAAAAAAAATTGAGCTGCGCATTGGGCATTTTCAGAAAGTCCCGCCCCCAGTTCGTGACGTCACGCCAAGACGTCTTGTCTTGCTCGAGAATCAAAACAATGGCTTCAGATTCGGAGAATATGCTTTCTTGTTACACATCCAGTTATGAATATGATTCAAATAGTTCTGAAGAGGAAAGCATACATGTTTGCAATCGATTAAAGAAGTTATTCCCTGTCATTTTGAGGCAACATTGAGGGGAAATTTCTCACCGAAAAACAGGCACAAAATGGCGACCTCCTGTGGCCACCTCCGTTTCCACAGGATGATAAATTCCTTATATGGAGCTTTTGGTGCAACGCGACGTTTTCAGACCAAACAAGTACAGCAAAATATATTGACGTGATGGAAGGACTGCTACAATGTGTCCTTGTTTCGGTCAGGGGCATTCCTTCAGTGACGTCACGTACGGACTCGTCACCAACTCAAAAACAAGACTTCCGGAATATTCAGCGCGAGTCTTAAAATGTAAAGTATAGTTATATGCGGTGTAATCTTTGTAAAATACGCTCAGAAGAAGTCATTTGAAGCCATTTTACAAATTTATTATTATTATTATTATTATTATTATTATTATTATTATTATTATTAATAATAATATTACTAATAGTTTATTATTATTAATATTATTATCATTACTATCATTGGTATTATTATTATTGGATTGAATGTACCTTTATTCATCTTGCAGTGGAGAAATTTACATTTCACAGCAGCAAAGTTATTATTATTATTATTATTATTATTATTATTATTATTATTATTATTACTAGTATTTATATTTTATTATTAATAATATTGTTATTATTATTACTATAATCGGTATTATGATGATGATGATTATTATCTACACTTTATTTAATAAAACCTGGAAAATGTGTTGACTAGCGTAAACACAATGCGATATGATAATTTACATGATGACAGACAATACAAAAATCATGGAGATTTTAAAATCTTTAATTCTGAGAAAGTCAGAATCAGAAAGCCTTTAATTCTCCCACAATGGGGAAATTTGGAATCTACAGTATATATTAAAATAACATTCTTGCGTTTGCTCATATGTTTTATTCAAAACACATTTTCATATGTTTCAATTACCAATTGTGTGATTCTTTTCAACCCATATTGGTTATTATTACCCCAACAGAGTTAAGGTTAAGGTTAAAAGGATAAAAGAAAAGAAAGTGAGGAAAAAAGCCAGCAAATGATGATATTTTTCCCATGACTAAATTATAATAAAAAACGTTGAGTATCCCTGTAATGGAAATAACTTTGAAATCCCTGCCCGGCGTCTTGTTGATCCGAAAAAGTTGCCGTAACCTGGGAAACGCGAAAATCTGGCCTGGTCTCGTTGACCCCCAAATGCCGCTTGTAACACACATGTTGCAATTTTTTCCCTTTACACATGTTTGTGTATGTGTGTGTGTGTGTGGGGGGGGGGGGGGGGGGGGGGGGGGGGGGGGCTGTTCTTAGCCAGTGCCGACGTGCACATACCCGAAAGCTAAGACAAGAAGCTGCATTAATATTCTCACAGTGCAGGCTGGACCCCCATAAAAGTGTGATCCCTGTTGGCTTGGGGAGGGTGGAGTGGGGTTGCGGTGGGGGTGGGGGTGGGGTCTCCCAGCATGTGTGAATGCTTGTCCTCTCTTGAACCTCTCCCTAAAAAATACAGCCGGGTGACAAGAGAAGTGGCTTTCTGTACTCGTCCGGTGCTGGAGTTCCACTTTTAACCCCCTCGGCCCACTTTGGGTGACATCAAATGCACTTTTGACAAGTAAAAATATAGACCCCTCTCTCTCTCTCTCCCATCTCTCTCTCCCTCTCTCTCCCTCTGCCCCCTCCCCCTGCTCCCCCCCCCCCCCCCCCCTCCTCTGGATTATTTTTTTTGGGGGGGGGATAATACTCAAAATGATACCACCCGTTATCAGCACTTGTGCATCCCCTAGTTGTTTCCCAATAATGGGAAGGGCTCCTGCTGGCCCGCGACCCCAATTTAGGGTGAGCGTCTCAGATAGCAAACGGATGGATGGCAACCGTTTTCCTGCCTCTTCCACTGGCATGGTGACTCATTTTGTGATCTCATTCCGAGTCACAGAGTCAGTAAAGCAAAACCTCGAGCTGCCATCTGATCCTCAGAAGCCTCTTTTTACATGCTGGGTCACTGTGTCACGCCGGCTTTCTAAGTTGCCCTGCGGAACAACTGAGATTCAGAAAACCGCATTTACCCGATTGCTAAGCTACGTATAAATGAATAACGTCTCTGTGTGTGGTCGTGGCTATTTTGTCAAAATGATTTCCTACTCCGAACCACTCGTGAAATAAAAACCCAACAAAAATATCTACTGGCAAATTACATTGAGTCATGTGATCCATTTGCTTGTCTTCACAAAATCCAAACATAGATATGAACTTTTTTTTTGTTTGAACTGATTGACTGCCAGACGATGTGCAAAAATGTGTCCACTCCAGTGCCAGGCTTTTTGTCATTGTCACCCACAGAACATTGACTTTTAGGACTACATAAACATTCAATGCAGCATAAGAAACCTTAGACTCTATTTTCTTTCATTCGAAATATAGAGTTAATTCCTAACTGATGTAGGTCATGTGTTATATGAGCTTGAAATGAGGGTGGCTGTCCAAAATACAATACAATACATGCATCTTGGTTTATATAGCACTTTAACAATAGCTGAAGCTGGAACAAAGCGCTAATAAGGAAAAAGGCAAATGATGCCCCCTTGTGGAAAAGAAAAAAAACATTGCCAGAGGCCATGGCCAGCTTTTTATCGGCACCCTAGCATGAAAAAAAACCGAACAAATTCGGGAATGGCGCTTTACGTCATATTTTCAATTCCCGAATACATTTGTGAATGACAGTTTGCTCATAAGGTCTACAAATAAAACAGGATTTCGAAAAGGCAGGCCAAAAAAACCCTGAATAAATCAAATCTTATAGCAGCATGACTCCATCACAAGGCGCCAAAATACGTGAATTGTTTTGGCCCGAGCGCACACACAGTGAATAGCAAAGATTTTCCGAGAATAACAACAATAACAGGTTCAAAGAAAGAAAGAAAAAAAATGATGACGCCATCAATGAAATGAGACCGGATGCCTGTGAAAAAATGTTGAAGAAATGCTGAGTGCAAATCAGAGGCACCAAAAGGCACACCACCCAAAAAGGTCAGCGCTATTAAGGACGCCACACCCTCCCGTACTAATTCAGACCTGCCTCCCATTTATTTCTTCAGTCTTTTTTTTTTTGAACTTCCCACCACAAATGGCCCTCAACTGCATATTCAGGTATTTTAATGATGCCGACTGAATGCCATCATATGCAAAAGATGCTGTTGGCACGCAATGGCGGTTGGCAGTACCACATCCGTCAAACACTTTCGCCATTTTGTAAGCGACATCCCAAAGCACAGACGGCGACGGGGTGGAACATAGGCGCTTGTGGTCATCCGTTTGACTCTCCTCGATTGAAGATTTTAGTTCAACATAAAAAGAAGGGGAGGAGGTGTGATCAATCAGACGGCGACTTTGGTCTCTTTGGCAAGTGAAAGTCAAGCGCGGATCGGAACGAAGGATTTGTCCCCTGTAAAACGATTTCCCAACTCAGCCGAAATGGCGCCGTCACATAAACATTGACTGTGCAAGTTATTTTATTAGTTGTCGTAAGAGTGGAAGCAGTAAACTGTCAAAATACTTTATGATTGTGTTCAAAAACAACAAAGGATTCTTCACACACACACACACACACACACACACACACACACACACACACACACACACACACACACGCACACACGCACGCACGCACGCACGCACGCACGCACGCACGCACGCACGCACGCACACACACACACACACACACACACACACACACACACACACACACACAAAGTTATGGGTTTTACCACTCTTCAACGTGTCTTAATAAAAAGTGTCTGCCGTTCTTTTGTCCAAATACACACAGTGGAAAGAATTATAACAACCCAGTGACAGCAAATGGAGCAATCCAATTGATTCACATTTTTGATATCCAAATTGAATTTTCCAATTCAAATAGTTATACCTTGGCTTATGAACTTAATTGGTTCCCAGACAGAGTGTGTAAGGTGAAAAGTGTGTATCCCAAAAATTAATTTCCCATAGGAAATCATTAAAATGAGAATAATCCGTTCCCAGGTCCCCATAAAACATAATTTTCTAAGCCTTAAAACTACACAAAATATACTTTATTTTATGTATAATAAATGCACAATGGTATTATAATTAAAGGAATAAACTGTACTGTATAATAAAGTATATATATATATATATATATATATATATATATATATACAGTAAAGTCTCGTTATATCGATATTCAAGGGAGTCCGAAAAAAATATCGATATAACGATATATCCGACCCTGTTTGCATATAATTTTCTCCGTGCGTGCATAGAAATAGTATCGATATAACCGGGACTATCGATATATCCGATATTGATATAAGAGACTTTACTGTATATATATAGGCGGCCCGGTAGTCGAATGGTTAGCACACCGGCTTCACAGTGCAGAGGTCGCCGGTTCGCGTCCCGCTCCGGCCTCCCTGTGTGGAGTTTGCATGTTCTCCCCGGACCCGCGTGGGTTTTCTCCGGGTCCTCCGGTTTCCTCCCACACTCCAAAAACATGCATGGCAGGCAGATTGACCACTCCAAATTGTCCCTAGGTGTGAGTGTGAGAGTGACTGTTGTATGTCTTTGTGTGCCCTGCGATTGGCTGGCAACCAATTCAGGGTGTCCCCCGCCTCGTGCCCGAAGACAGCTGAGATAGGCTCCAGCAACTCCCGCGACCCTGATGAGGAATAAGCGGTATGGAAAATGAGATGATATATATATATATATATATATATATATATATATATATATATATATATATATATATATATACAGTAAAGTCTCGTTATATAGATATTCTCGGGAGTCCGAAAAAATATCGATAACTGGGACTATCGATATATCCGACCCTGCGCGCATGTAATTTTCTCCTTGCGTTCATAGAAATAGTATCGTAGTAAGCGGTACTATTGATATAACCGATATCGATATAACGAGACTTTACTGTATACATATATATATATATGCCCTCATTTCAAGATCATATAACTCCAGACCCATATAATTTAGGAATTAACTCTTATTATGATGAAAGAAGAGAGTCCAATGTTGCTAACGCTGAATTGAATGTTTATGTAGTCCTAAAACTCAATATTATGTGGGCCCTGGAATACAAGTGACAATGACAAAAACCCTGGCACTGGAGTGGATACTTTTTCCACGTCACAAATTATTCTCGAAAGTAAAAAATAAACACATAAACTAATTAATAATAATTATTATTAATGATAATAATGAAACAAAAACACTTGAGATGCTACAGTCCTCAATTCATTTTTTTTAGTTTCAGAAAAAGGAACATATTAGTTCATATCTGTTAGCATATTGCTAATATCTAACATCAGGCACAAAGTATTACAGTTACGAATACTAAAATGATCTTCGACATTCTCCCGTCATTTGTCAGTCATGAGTCAAAAATAAATAAATAATCATAATTGGTATCTTTCCTTTCAGGTCCACCGACGCCCGATCGTGAGGGGGCTAAAAAAAATTATCGTGTAAAATTATATGACCAACAATGAGAAGCCACGCCGGAATTCCAATGTGTCTGCACTGCAACTGGGTTTGTTGAGTGACAAAAACCCTGGCACTGGAGTGGACACATTTTTGCACATCTGGCAGTGAATGAGTGAATATTATTCTGGCCCTCTGTTTGTCTTACATGTCCTTTGAAATGCAACCCCCCCACCCCCCCCCACCCCCCCCAAAAAAACCCCAAAACAAAAACGATCTACTCGCACCATACAGTACTGGGCAGTGCACGACCTTTTCCGAAATTAATTACAGGAGTTTGATGTAATCATACTCAAGCACGCTAATGTTATGCTCTGCCCGGAGGCATATTTTAGATGACAAATTAGATGGGCGGGTCACGATTTCGGTCCACCTGTGTCGCACCACCGTTGCCGGGTTGAACTCAGGTCTTATGTGAAACGAGACAGATGGCTTTTTGGTGTTTCCGAGGTTTTTTATCTACCGGTTGCTCGTAGCCAGTAGCTTAGCTCGTGGCTAACTATGACATGTGTACATTAAGCACTAAATCCTGGAGACATGACAAATATAACTTGAGAAAATGTCGTCTTTTGGCTCCTGGAGGGGTTTTTTTTTTTGGGGGGGGGGGGGGGGGGTTCAAGACCTTGTCGAGTTGACTTATTGGAATTTCGTGTTTTATGGCAAGTTTTGCTGCTGTCTGGTATAATGATGGAAAGGCGAATCAGTCGCCATTTTGGTAACCTTGCCGTCTTATCCGCCAGGTTAAAATTTATTAGACATCAGACAAGAATTGTATCAAGTCAGTCTTTCAAAATAAGACATTTGTATCTTACTGGCTGACTTTCTGTGTCTTCTGTGGTGTGGTTTTTCTCGGGTTTTTTGGGGTTTGTTTTTTTAGCTGTGTCGACCTTGAGATAGAAATGTTTACCAGGCTTCATGTTGCTAAGTGAAACTGTCTTCGGCGGCTGAATCCCCCCCCACCCAGCACGATACAAATACTCCTATTTATTAATAATAAACATTGCACGCTTCGTAGCATCTGACAAGTAAAGAAATCCGAAATGGGATGTATTTTTTTTGTCAAGCCAATGTTTGACAGGAATGTCTCACTTGAAGATCACACTCTTGGCCTAAATATTTAATTGTGGCCTCATCTTGCTTCACCTGCCTTGCCCCTGTTGTTGTCTCATGAGGGGGGGGGGGAAGAAAAACAAAACAAAACAAAAAGATACCTCACGTTCAGTGCGATCAGACACATACGGTTACAAATCACCCGCCGAGTGAGACACTGCATGCAAATCTTGTGGCTTGGGGGCCCCCCTCTGTCATATGAGAACCGGTTTTCCCAAGTTGATCTAGATTTTTGCCTCGCTGGATAAGCTTATCGGCACTATGTTGTAGTTGGATGCGGGCCAGAGATGGCAAACAGGCTAAAGGTTTCAGGGCCATCTTTGTTGCTTGTGGAGTTCAACAGTTCACATGGCATCTACACATTTTAAGTTCTCGCTTCAGTTAAAAATGAATGAACCCTTCCCATTTTTTTAAATTTATTGATCCTGGTAATCATCACAATCCTGATATAATGGTATTAGAACATATGTATATGTAATTTCTAAAATATTAAACACTCTATATATATATATATATATATATATATATATATATATATATATATATATATATATATATATATATATATATATATATATATATATATGTGTGTGTATGACTGTTAGCATGCTAGCCATTAGCACGCAAATGATCACAAATCTTGCTTTAAAATAAAATCATTCAGCTAATTAAAAAAAATTAGTTATATCCATCTTGCTATGCTAGCTTGTCCAGAGAATGATTAACATTATCCAAAAAAAGTAGTTAAATCATGGATTATTTGTGTTATTGTCCATTTATTATTTACTACCATTGGCATGTAATTGGATGGATGGGTTACTGTTAGCATGCTAGCCATTAACACGCAAATGATCATAATTCTTGCTTTAAAATAAAATCATTCAGCTATTTTAAAAATGAGTTGTAGCTATCTTGCTATGCTAGCTTGCCCAGAGAATGATTAACATTATCAAACAAAACTCCTAGTTAAATCAGGGATTATTTGTGTTATTGTCCACTTATTATTTGAGAGTCTATCCAGCAAACTCGACATCACGTGGTTTGTTGTGCGGCACTTTTTTTTTTTTTACTGCGTTTCATAAGCTAGCTCGCGCTAATGTACTGTACTCTGTACTTATGTAGTCTTTGTTTTTTTTTCTTTTTTTTTAAAAGGTTGACGGGTTCACTTTATGGATTTGCATGAAACTCCTCATTGGAGCATGAATTACATCTCGTGACAGTAATTGCGCAGCCCGCAAGGAAGACGACAGACTTGATAAGTGGTTGGAAAATGATGTGGTCTTTTTTATGTATTCAACCTTTCAGCGATTTACTTCAATCAGTAATGACGAGGAGTAAATCACTTATAATACACTTTACTGTAATAGCGTGAGGTCAAAATCAACGTTTTGATGAATTAACTGACTTGAGTTCTTGCAAGTCTTACCTACTCATTAGGCCATGCCCCGAGCCAAATATAATTCGGCATCCATTGGACTAAATGTAAAAGTTAAAGGTCACTTTACCTGCTGTACCTATTCAAAAAAGAAGGAATTTATAGCATTGCTAAAATACTGATATGCATTTTTTAAAATCTGTTGATGCCAGCGACATATCATGGCAGACAGGCAGAACAATAAATCCTCTTCCTCTAGATGTCAGAAGGTACATAAATAACATTTTAATCCACTTTTTGTGACATTTTTTTCTAATTGAAAATATGCGCCTTGGCACGACATAGGTTTGCTTGTTGCTACCAAAAAGAAGAACAACAAAACAAACCGGTGCTTTGGGCTAGCGGTATCAGTGTTGATTCAGAGGGAGGACACGTGAATTTTCAGAGATTAACAGGTTGAAAATCTTTTTTTTTTTTGCTATGGGCCACATTGTAATTAAGTATATTCCATATAGAGCGCACAACTAATTAATGAATAACTAATTTTCACATTTGAAGTCCAAAATAATGACTGTTATTGTGGTTTACGTGGGACAATTTAACATTTTGGTTTGGACTTTAGTAAGCATCATGGAATTTCACGTTTGATTTGCTTTCATTGGCCGAATAAAGTTATGTGGCGGGCCAGATTTGGCCCCTTGGTATTGACTTTGACACCTGTGCTACAGGTGATGCAGAAAGGATGATAACCCAAGTCCCTCACGGATGCCCAGGTAGCAAATGCATTGCTTGATTTTTTTTTTAAGAAAATGGCAGAATGTTTCTGATACTTTTGACATGATGGAATTTATTGAACATCTGTGATATGGATGAGTGGTTTATTGATTTCACTTAGAGGGCCTTTGCTTTGGTCCCCATGTTACTAATATGCGCACACACACACACACCCACACACGCATGCGCACACACACACACACACACACACACACACACACACACACACACACACACACACACACACACACACACACACACACACACACACACACACACACACACACACACACACACGCACACACACATGCACACACACACACACACACACACACACACACACACGCACACGCGTGCGCACATGCACACACACACACGTACTTGTAAACAAACTCAGCTGCGGTGCCATTGGGATTCCGGTGTGGCTTTTCGTTTACCGTCATATGATTTTATACATTTTTTTATCATCTAACATAGGTGGACCTGAAAGGAAAGATACCAATTATTATTGTTATTTTTTGACTCATGGCTGACAAATGACGTGAGAATGTCATTTAATATTCATAACTGAAATACTTAGTGCCTGATGTTAGCTATTAGCAAAATGCTAACTGATATGACCTACAGTTTTTTTCTGAAAATAAAAATTTAGCATTGCAGACTGTAGCATCTCCATTTTTGTTTATTATTATTATTATTATTATTATTATTATTATTATTATTTTAACTTTCAAGAATAATTTGCGATGTGCAAAAATGTGTCACTCCAGTGCCAGGATTTTTGTCATTGTCACTTCTAGGACCCACAGAATATTCAGTTTTAGGACTACCTAAACATCCAATACAGTGTTAGAAATTTTAGACTCTCTTCTTAATCAGAAAAAAAGAGTTCATTCCTAAATTATATGGGTCTGGACTTATATGAGCTTTAAATGAGGGGGGCTGTACAAAAGATAATGCAATACATACATATTGGTTTATGTAGCGCTTTAACAACAGCTGAAGCTGGAACAAAGCACTAACATGTGAAAAAAGAAGGGAAAGGAAGGGAAAACATTGCCAGAGGTCATGGCCAGCGCTTTATCGGTACCCAAGCATGAAAAAACTAAACCCGAACAAATTCGGGAATGGCGCTCTACGTCATATTTTCAATTCTCGAGTAAATTCGTGAATGGCAGCGAATGAGTTAATGACTGCGATATCACAATAATATCTCGAGAACTTGGATGCACTGCGTGCGTGACAACGATGCACTTCTTTTTTTAGGAGGGCTCCCATCTATTTCAAGGGATGCTGTCGGTACGCCAGACAGGACGGACACCCAGGAACATTCTGACTTGTCAACGGTTCGTTATGAGCATCTGCGGTCACGGTCGAGGTGTCCTCAAGAGAATGTGCCTCATGTACTGAATGTCTAGCGATGGGGTCGGGTCATTTACACTGTTTCAGTTCACCCCGCGGTACATAAAAAAACCCGGCGAAGGCTATGGTACAATATCGCTTTGAGAAAACAAAAACATGAAAACAATCCCAATTGTCCAGATAAGAGGCAAGGCGTGGTTGTTTCACGCTGTTTTGTCACTACCAAGTTGAGGCTTACTTTCAAACGGATGCTAAAAAAACAAGATAATTTAAATTTGTATATTTAAACACCAAATACCCAAATATTGGGACAAATCAAATAATTTCATGCAGATAAATGCTAGCTAATGCTAAATTAGCTAACGCTAATGCTATCATATGATGCAAATGCAATAACAAAAGTTCATCAATCCATCCATCCATTTTCCAATCCGTTTTATCCAACGGGCTGGCAGGCAGTCGGCAGGGGACACCCTGAACCACTTGTCAGCCAACCACAGAGCACACACAGCCGACAACTATCATTCACACCGAGGGACAATTTTAGAGTGTTCCATCAGCCCGTCATCCATGTACCCGGAGAAAACCCAACTCCACTTCCTAGAGGACTATTGTAGTGCCTTCTTAAATTATATTAAAAAAAACAACTTTACCTAAAACTGGCTTCCTCTCAAAGTATTAAGCCATCAGATCACAAGCTAGGGTACTAAAAGTGGGCTTTTGTATCCAGATGGAGGTCTCAAATTTGCCTGGGTCCTGCGGATCTGCACGGGCTTACGTGAGCTTGGTGACATTTTGTAAACAGCAGCTGTGTCAATGCCAACGTCTCAGGCTTTTTCCACATTGCCGGGCTCCCACTTTACACCGTTTTTTATTCCACCCCGCATCCAAACCGAAAACTCGTTTGGCTGTTTCGTGTAAGAAACACCAGCGCAAAATTTTCAGCGGCAGGAAAAATGAAGATGAAGAAGCTAATGCACGTTGATGAATGAATACATGTTGAGGAGGCTCAAACTTTCCCCCACATTTGCTATTGATCCCAGGAAGTGTTTTTTTTTTGCGTTAAAAATCGACATTAACAGCCAATTAAAAAAAAACAAAGATACATTTCAGTACTGGGTGGAGCATTAAATAAGCTAATGACTCGAACCGATGCTTCGAACTTTACCATGAATGGTGCTTTGTCCTAAATAAAGATGTCGATTATATGAAAGCGCAAGTACAACTAGGAAAAATCTACACTTCGGAGAAACGGTCACTTGATGAAATTAAAGACCAGTCTGAACTCACTGCCCCCCCCCCCCCCCCCCCCCCTTACAATTAGCTCCCATGCAAGCGAATTGTAAAGACACATGGTGGCAATACATTTAGCTTTTAGACGGGTGTTGCGTGACCATGTGCTTCGTGTTTAGTTTACACTTTTTTTGTGCATTCCAGTGAGGGAAATGCGAGAGAGAGAAATAAATCCAGAGTCGTCAGCTCAAAAGATACCGTATTTATTCAAGTATAACGCGCGCACGTGTATAACGCGCACCCCTAATTTTCAATTAAAAATCGGTATAAAATTTTGATTGACTTTTTCTCGGCTCAGACAAAGAATTGTAAGTAACAACACATGCGTCCATGATAAAAATCATTTATTGACAATGTCAACACTGAATCGAAACTCTGCAAAACAGCAATGCTTAACTCACGTTTGAGTGTGGGCGAGGCGAGGAAAGGAAATGAAGCGTAGCTAAAGAAATGGTAATCAACAATAAAAATAAAAGAATGCACATGATCCAGGTCTTTCCGAGAATCAAAACTGAAGGGCACCTTAAAGGACAACCGACGCCTCCGGACAAGTTGTGTCCATAATTTGTAAAATCGCTTCAAATGACTTCCACTTAGCGTATTTTACAAAGATTCCACCGCATATAGCTATATTTTACATTTTAAGACTTGTGCTGAATATTCAGGAAGTATTGTTTTTGAGTTGGTGACTATTCCTGATGTCACGGAAGCAATGCCCCTGACCGAGAAAGCGACACACAATGCATTTTGCGGTACTTTGTTTGGTCTGAAAACTTCATGTTGATCGGTGTTGATGGCAAAATTAGAAGGTAAACACATAAATCATGCGATGGTGAATCGTTGTGTGTTGCACCAAGACAACTATTTGATATTCGCTGACACAAATTCCCAGCAGACAAATAAGCCCATTTATAACAGAGCTTTGGCGCCATCTTGTGCATTTTCTGGGTGCTACATTTCTGTCCAGATGCCTCAAAATGACAAGGAATAACTTCTTTAATCGATTGCAAACATTTATACTTTCCTCTTCATCACTATTTGAATCATATTCATAACTGGATGAGTAACAAGAAAGCATCTTCTCCTAATCTGAAGCCATTGTTTTGATTCTCGAGCAAGGCAAGACGTCCTGGCGTGATGTCACGAACAAGGGGGCGGGACCTTCTGAAACTGGCCACTTCCAGGTTCAATTTGAAGTACTTTTTGGACGCTTTAAGTCATTTTTATTGGTGTTTTGCATTTGACTAAAAATATCATCCTGCGTCTTTTGTGTATTTTAGATGCTATAAAACGTTTTTCTGATGTCAGGAAACAAAAATGTGGTGTCGATTGTCCTTTAAGCTGAAGGTGAAACAAAGCTCGACTATGGAGAATAGCCATGCAAATGCTGCCCCCTCCTGGAAGGGATAAAGCATTAAATATATGAGATTTTTTTTCCCAGGCCTCGTTTATAACGTGCATCCATACTTTGAGTTCTTTTTTAGGTAGAAAATTTTGCGTTACACTCGAATAAATACGGTAAATCCAATTTTGAAGTAGGTACTGGACAATATGACCCAAAAATAGCCGCCTTAAAACAAAATGGCAGACTTTTCTTGTGGGTCAATTGATGGTAGACATGGCTTCCAAATTTTATGTTGCTATATGTATCGATTCATTGTGAGTCTTCAAACTTCACGGCCATGTTCCACCGACACGTCATTGCAAAAATTTGGTTGCATTTGAACAAAATGACAAGAACGAGTTTTTGTGGGTCTTCGCATGATAGACAAGGCTGCCAAATTTCATGTTGCAAGAAAACAAATTCAAAGATGGAAAAACAAAATTAGCATTGCTATGTTTTGGTCTTTAACTCATTCACTGCCATGCACAAATGTATTCGTGAATTGAAAATGTGATATGGAGCGCCATTTCCGAATTTGTTCGGGTTTTAGTTTTTCTTGCGGTGGGGTGCCAATAAAGCGTTGGTCATGGTTTTTCCTTTCCACGAAGGGACAGCATTTGCCTTTAGGACAGCCGCCCCCATTTCAAGATCTGATAATTCCAGACTTTGGAATTGATTTTTTTCTGATGAAAGGAGAGTCTAAGGTTTCATACGCTAAAACTCAATATTCTGTGCATCCTGCAACTTTATTGCAAAGTATGTAGAACACACAAGGAATTTTTTCCCGGTAGAACACGCTGCACTATTATCATCATCAAAAAATTGCAAAGAGGCACTATACAATTCTATTTGGGTTACTGTTTAAAGAGTTAATGGCTTGGGGGAAGAAGCTGTTTAAATGTCTGCTGGATTTGGTGCGCATGGATCGGTAAACCTGGCACTGGAGTATACAAAGTTTTGCACATGTCTAGGAGTGAATCAATTATAAACAGCTGCTACGTTAATAAATACAAGCTAACTTAACGCTAACATACAGTCAGGCGAAATTAAACATACATGCAGTGTCTCAAAACAAATTTCATTCAGACCCACCAAAAAGATCATTTAACAATCCGCATGGTGTAGCTTGCCTCCTTCCTGTCATTTCTCCTTTTGACAAACCGTCAAAAACGGCAAACGCCAGCTTCTGCAACTTAACACAGAGTCTGTCTTTTCTCCTTGCTACGGCCAAAGCGTTTCATGTTTTGGAAGACGAAAGTGAGCCAAAAGCGGGTGCTAAAAAAGAACCAATTGTCAGCACCATCGTCCGGCCTCGAAAACGTGGCCGCGTCAGGCGTTTGTGCAGATAAACTTGGCAGGAAATGAGCGTGTAAGTGGGTTGTGCCAGAATCAATGCGACCAACTGATAGTTGTGTCCACCACGCTAGACTCTATTTGTCTAAAAAGTGCACAAAGTAAACAACACATCTGCTTTTTAGATCTGTACTGTCACAATATTACGTAAGCTAAAGTCAAGTCCAAAAGTACGTCCATCCGGATCAAATTTTGTTAATACTACACAAAGCCAAATAAATTGTTTAAACAAAACATTGACTCAGCAGCACCCCCAACATGAAAAAGATGGGTTGGACTTTGCAACACGATATTTGGTTAACTTGCTTGTCAAGAGCAGAACCATAAACAATGTTCCAAGACCTCATTCATGGCCATAAAGTTATTCAAATCTGTCATTTTGATCAAACAGTCATGTTAAGGTAAAAAAAAACATGCCCCACAGATTTTTTTAATGGCTCCTAGGTCTTCAGGAGACCCACAAAAAAGTCTCAAGAACTTATTTGTGGCGAAAAAGGTATTAAAATGTATGATTTTTGATCAAATAGTCATTTTAAGGTAATAAAAAACAGGTTCTACGGATTTTTTTCAATGGCTCCTAGATCTTCTGGAGACCCACAAAAAACTCTCAAGAACTCATTCATAGCAAAAAAGGTATGAAGATCTATCAACACAGGGTCTACAGATTTCTTTTCAATGGCCTCTAGATCATCCGGAAAGTCAAAAAAGTCTGAAGAAATCATTCATGGCGAAAAAGGTATTCAAATCTGTAATTTTTGATCAAACACTCATGTTAAGGTCATATAAAACAGGTTCTATAGATTTTTTAATGGCTCCTAGGTATTCAGGAGACCCACAAAAAGCATTTCAAGAACTCATTCATAGCGAAAAGGTATGAAGCTCTGTCATTCTTGATCAAATATCCATTTTAAGGTCATATAAAACAGGTTCTACAGATTTATTTTGAATCGCTTCAGACCATCCGGAAACCCACAAAAAAGTCTCAAGGAATCATTCATGACGAAAAAGGTATTAAAGGACAACCGACACCTCCGGACAAGTTGCGTTCATAATTTGTAAAATCACTTCAAATGACTTTTACTGAGCACATTTTACAAAGATTCCACCATTTTACGTTTTAAGACTCGCGCTGAATATTCCGGAAATCTTGTTTTCGAGTTGATCACGACGCCTGACATGACGTCACGTCTCGAACGCCCCTGACCGAGAAAGCGACACACATTGCATTTTGGGTACTTTGTTTCATCTGAAAACTTTGTGTTGATGTCGAAATTAGAAGGAAAACACAAATAATGCGATGGTGAATTGTTGTGTGTTGCACCAAGACTACTCCCCTAAGTGACGTCACGGAGGGAACACCCCTGACCGAGAAAGCGACACACATTGCATTTTGGGTACTTTGTTTCATCTGAAAACTTTGTGGTGATGTCGAAATTAGAAGGAAAACACAAATAATGCGATGGTGAATTGTTGTGTGTTGCACCAAGACTACTATTTGATACTAGTTGACACAAATTCCCAGCAGATAAATCAGCCCATTTCCAATGGAGCTTGGGCGCCATCTTGTGCATTTTCTGGGACGCTACATTGGAGTCCTGACGGCTCGAATTGATATGCAAGTACTTCTTTAATCAAATGCAAACATTTACGCTTTCCTCTTCAGAACTATTTGAATCATATTCATAACTGGATGAGTAACAAGAAAGCATCTTCTCCGAATTTGAAGCCAATTTCCGAGGTCATTTTGAAGTAGTTTTGGGACACTTTTTTTTCACTTTATTATTGGTGTTTTGCATTTGACTAAATATATCAGCCTGTGTGTTTTGGGTATTTTAGATGCTATAAAATGTTTTTCTGATGTCAGTTAGGAAACAACAAAATGGTGTCGGTTGTCCTTTAAGGTCATATCAAACAGGTTCTACAGATTTTTTTTCAATAGCTTCTAGATCATCCGGAAACCCCAAAAAAGTCTCAAGAAATCATTGATGGCGAAAAAGGGATTAAAATCTATCATTTTTGATCAAATAGTTATTTTAAGGTCATATATAAGAGGGCGGGCGGCCCGGTAGTCGAGTGGTTAGTACACCGGCTTCACAGTGCAGAGGTCGCCGGTTCGCGTCCCAGTCCGGCCTCCCTGTGTGGAGTTTGCATGTTCTCCTCGGACCCGCGTGGGTTTTCTCCGGGTCCTCCGGTTTCCTCCCACACTCCAAAAACATGCATGGCAGGCAGATTGACCACTCCAAATTGTCCCTAGGTGTGAGTGTGAGAATGACTGTTGTATGTCTTTGTGTGCCCTGCGATTGGCTGGCAACCAATTCAGGGTGTCCCCCGCTTCGTGCCCGAAGACAGCTGAGATAGGCTCCAGCATCCCCCGCGACCCTAATGAGGAATAAGCGGTACGGAAAATGAGATGAGATGAGAGAGATATAAGAGGGCGTACAGATTTTTTTTCACTGGCTCTTAGATCTTAATGAGACCCACACAAAGGGTTCATGGACTTATTTATGATCGACAAGATACTTCCAATTTGACATTTTGGATGGAAGCGGACATTTTAACCCTTTCCGGGATGACGGTCATCACAGTGGATAGACAATCCTAAACTACTCTGTACTACATCAATGACTAGACATGGTTTTTAATGTACAAATATTCACTCAGAATCAGATTCATCTTTATTTCCAAGCATGTAGCACACACAAGGAATTTGTCTCCGTTCACTGTAAATACGCCCCCGCCCAAAAAAACAAACAAACATGAATGGGTGTAATCGTAAATTGGTGCAAATTTGATTGTATTGGATACGGTCCAATGCATGACAATAAAGGCTGCTATTTAAAGCCGGCGTATTTTCTCAGAGTCATGTGGCGGAAAACGATTAGAAAGTGTCGCTTCAGAGATTCCTCGCCTTCATTACGGCTAATTGGATTGAGCGGGGCCCACTCATTGGCCCACATTTATGCATTGACACCGCATTTAAGGCGCTTAATGTGAAAGGCACTGATATCACGGGACTGACATGTAAGCCTCAGAATCCAAGTGGATGTCGGAAGAGTTTTTTATAGGTGGAGTAAGAGGGGAAAGGCTAGCGGGGGCGGGTGAGCGCTGACATAATCTCAGTGACGCTAAAACGAAGTGACACGGAACGCGGCGCCGACGTAGTATGTCGATCCCCGTGAGACGTTTCCATCGACAGGCCCTCCGCGACTTCGCTCCCCCCCCCCCCCAACGTCGTAACCTGACCAAAAAAAAGTTTGAAGGAAGATTGGAAGGAAGCAGGTTCTCTCGGCAAATATGTGCGGCATGGCCACGTGCACGCGCTTGACCTAGAAAACGTTGCCTGCGCAGCTGCGCTCACAGAGCGAGTCTCATTTTCATCATGCATAAGTGCATACAGTGGAGTAAGTGTGTGAGCGACGGGATGAAAAGCGTCACAAGATGCAAAGAATTAAAAGTGACACCTTCTTAAAAAAAGAGCCTAGAAAGTGAAAATAATGTCTTTTAAATTTGACACAACACGGTGTTATCCCTGGCGAGCCCAGCCCTTTGAAATTTGAATGGTTTTGAAAAAAAAAACAAGGACCAAACAAAAAACTGGTTTTATGTGGCTCTACAAACAGATTTCCTTCTGCTAGTTTTTCCGAAAAACGATGGTCAAATGTAGTTGTGATTTGTGTGCTTTTCTAATTTAATTTTTACTTCAGTGGTGGATTTCTTACCTCCCCGCTTTTCCGAAATATCTGGTGTGCTTTTAGGCAAAAACAAATAAATCTGCATTTCTTCTTTTCAGTTTTGTAGGAGTCTGAAAAGCTGTATTCATACATATTTCGACTGCTAGATGTGGTATAATCTAAGATGTGAAATATTAGGATACAGTGATAGCTCGGCTTACGAACGCTTTAACTTACGAACTTTCACCGTGGAAAAGTTAAATTTGCGAGTATTTAATCTTGGCATACAAACTATTTTTCAGGAAACACACGGAGCGCCACAATGAGTGTTGTGTCGTTCGCAAACGAGCCCGTTCTACTTCAGAGGTAGAAATGGCAGCCGACTTTTTTGGCCTCTATTCCCCGCCCCCGGTCTTCGGTTAAAGCCGCACGTCATAGGTCAAGATCCGTGGTAGAGGAGGGAGGGGACATATGCAGCAGTGAGGGGGGGGGGGGCACAGAGCAGCACATTATAGAGGATAGGCAGACGACAGAGAGAGAGTGAGAAAATGGATAGAAAACACAGTGAAATTTGGACTCGTTTCAACTTTATTGATAATTCAAAGTCAGAGTGTAGACTGCAAGGTTAAAATATCCCATCAATAAGGCTGCACAAATAACCGGCACAAGCCATCTGTACAATTTGAAGAGAAAAGACAAGCAAGGGAACCAGCTATTAATGAAGTTTCTAGTGTGTCTGCCTGCATCTGTTGCAATATCACAACTTCCAAGATGTACAACCCAGAGCTCCTTGAGACACTTTATGCAAAAAGCTATCAATCCAGCTAAACAGAACACAATTGATGAGGAACTAGGTAAAATTATCACAGAGAAAGCACGGCAACTTCACTTGGATATTGTCAAGAGGCAACCTGGAAGTTCGTCATCCATTGATGATTTCAAGGCTAGCCACGGATGGTTTGAGAACTTTAAGCGTCGTACAGGGATTCATAGTGTCATTATCATGGAGAGGCAGCCAGTTCTGACGATAAAGCTGCCAAAGCTTACAAGGAATAATTCCTCAAGATGGTGGAAGAAGGCTCCGTTCCTCATCAAGTGTTTAATGCGGATGAAACCGGCCACTCCATTCCAAGCCATCAAAGACCATCACAAAGGTCAATAAAACAACTTTATTATACAGTACAGTTTATTTCTTTAATTTCAATACCATAGCAAATTTATCATACATCAAATAAGGTTTATTTTGTGTAGTTTTAAGGCTTATTTAGTAGAAAATTGTTTTATTGGGACCTGGAAACGGATTATTCTCATTTTAATTGTTTCCTATGGGAAATTAATGTTTGGAATACACACTTTTCGCCGTAAACAGACTTTCTGGGAACCAATTAAGTTCGCAAGCCAATGTATCACTGTATATCTATTTTGTATAATAGAGTTATGTACTTCTCCTAGTGTACTGTACTTCTGAGTCACATTTTACTGGAGTCTATGCTGTTCATCATCAATTACTGGGGGAAAAAAAGCCACGTCATGCTAAAGCTAGCAGTGGCCACCATGGTAATTGGCAGTTTTTCCATGCTTGTTTTCCAATGGAGACCAAAACAAATTCATCATCAAAAGTGAGATTAAAATCGTGATAAATCAGACTTAATTGATGAGTTATCGTGGCCTTAAAAGTTTTTTTAACTTGGCAAAATAATTCAAATGAATCTGTGATAAATCAGTAAATAACGCAAACAGCGCTTTCAGCCTTCCCCGTTAGCGCCAGGGAGCGCATTTATCAGCGTGTCTGCACTCTTTCCAATCAAGCTTGTGTTATATTTAGACACTTTATAACCCTACCTGTCTGTAAACAGGAAGCTGGGCAGATTACGACCAACCATCTGGACATTAATACACAATGAGGAGCCAAAAGCAAATTTGCCGGTCACAAACCAGACTTGTTAGTCATTTGCGTGGGCATTTGCAAGGGCTGAGACGCATATCTTCCCAAAATACTCCAAAAATACAGTATTTCCATTTAATGTATTAATTTTATTTGTGTTATGTTTGTGTACACATCGCGCAATAATCCCATTATGATCATTATGTTGTGACATGTGGGATGACTTTTTGTTTTCAAAATCGCTAATGCTAAATGCTTCTACAATAACTACTACTACTACTACCACTACCGCTAAAAGGACAACTGCTACCGCTTCTTCTTCTTTTTCTTCTTTGCTGTATTACGGTTATAAATGTATACCGCCACCTACTGTACAGGAATGTTTCCATCGCTAGTCAACAGAAGCAACGTTGCTCCAATTCAATTCAGACCCGTGAATGACACGGTTTGAATAATAATTATTTCACCAAGATTCAACAGAAAACCGCAACCGCGAAGGTGTCTATTCAACAAAGTTCACTAAGGTACGGCAGATTGAAGACATGCGTCGTCAGAGTCAAGTTAAGTGACCTCACCTTGGTCTGCCTCTTTAGCCAATCACAGATGGTCCCGCCTCCTCGAAGCAGAGATCTTGAAAACATAACACTCACTCCCACATATAAATCGGTCGTGTTTCTGTTCGTTGTCAGCAAAAAAAAAAAAAAAAAAAACGGGCGTTCCGTCAGTGACCCGATGAGCGCTGGCAGATGATAACCCACTTCCATCAATCCTGAGTCCACCATTTTTTTACTTTTATGATGATGATTATTTTTAAGTAATCTGTCATTTGTCAGCAAAATGGCCGTCTCTTAGTGAGTGTGAATGAATGTACTCAATTTGGCTTATTGTGTATTTTAATTTTTCTCCGGACCCATAAAGTTCAAGACCGTCCTGCACCACGGGCAGCCTAAGCAGATATTTCATTGCCATGCTATTGACGTAGCTGATCGCCTACAGAAGCCAAAGCCCGACGAATTGAACTGGACTCGCGTTTGGTGGAAACATGGCTGCGAGCTTATTGGCACACAAGTTGTGCACGACTTTCAGATCGCCTGGGAAAAGTTCTTTATAAATGAATACAGATGCAGATTTGACTGACAGCCGAGGCCCTTTCAACCGCGATGCGTTTTCAGCCATCGGTTCATCTCGTCGCGTATGGATTTGTTTAACGGCGCGCCATTATTGATGTCTGGCGAGCACGTCACCCTCCAGCAAATAGCTTTAATTCGAATGGGAAGAAGTATTCCCTATTACTCAGTGGGGTGCAAAAGCGGGGCAGTCGAAAGTGACGACCAGGAGTGTCGGGAAAAGACGTGGAGGTGTGGGAAAAAATTGCCAGAGGTCTGACCAGGGCTTTATCGGCAGTCCAAGCAAGAACAACAAAAGCCCGAAAAAAATTCGAGAATGGCGCTCCACGTCATTTTAAATTCCAGAATAAATTCAGCAATGGCAGTGAATGAGTTAAATGTGAGGTTTTGTCTGGGTTTGCATTGTGACATGCAATTTAATCTGTTTTAAAATTTGAAAGATTTTGTCCAAATTTGGTGGCAATTTGTGTGACTTTTGAGTCATCAGTGCGGCGCTGATTTCGGTGAGATTTTGGGTGATTTTATCGACATATTTTACTTCTAGCCAAATTTTCAAGATTTTTAACGACTTAAGACAACCCCCTTCCCAAAATCAATAAATACAATTGGGCTTCATAACTTTTTTTTTTGTGTGATTTGGACAAACACCACAATTTTTCTGACTTGAAATTTTAATAATAATAATAATAATAATAAGAAGAATAATAAGAATAATAATAATGAGAATGAATGAGAAGAAGAAGAAGAAGAAGAAGAAGAAGAAGAAGAAGAGGGCAGAGCAGCTGTGGCTCTGCCACCCATGATCTGTCACCCAAATTTTGACACAATTTTCACGTATTTATAAAGAAGTCAATATCGTGCGCACACGAAAGTTGAGCGAGTGCGGGGGGCGGGGAGCAGTTGGGGGGCAGAGGAAACAGAGGAATGACTCGACAGGCTTCCTCTCTTGGAAACATGCTGGAATTCCCGTCCCCGATGAAAGCTGTGTTTGAATGCCATCTTTGTGGCAAAGCCCATTTTATTCTTCTTTAAATTAAAGGCGGAGCCAAAAGGTTCAATGACGAGTTTGCGGCAAAAAGCTTCATACATGTGCCGATGAAACACGAGTAAACGCGTGACTGCAGCCGCCTCGAGCGAGAGGCCAAGGACGCTGGTGTCAGATGACGCCGGGGCGTCGAACGTTGCATTTCCAACGCGCTCCGCTTCCATTGGGACCAAAGTGAGTAGCCCAACAGGCTAGCTTAGCAAAAATGCTAATTCCGGCCCAAGGGCAACATACGGATCGTTTCAAGAGGTCTTTGTCAACCGTGACGCCACACGACGGCGGCCCCCGAATGGCAACATCCCCAGCGATCTCCAAAATGCGTCGCTCTCTGCTCATCAAATGCTAACATGTCATTTAACAAGCTACATAATAATAATACATTTCATTTATAAGCGCCTTTCAAAACTCTCAAGGTCGCTTTACAGTCACCGTATACGTTTTTCTCTGCAGATGAGCAGCGGCAGCCACACGCGCCAGAAAGCTAGCTAGCTAGCTAACTAGCCAGTAGTTCACCAATAGCTAATAGATAGCTATCAAGACAGACAGCCAGCTATCTAGCTAGCTATCTAGATAGATATCTATCCATTAGCAATATAGCCATCCTTCTAGCTAGCTATCTCAATAGCTATCTATTAGCTATCCATTAGCTATCGAGCTAGTTATCCATTTGCTATATAACTATCATGTTTGCTAGCTATCTCTCGAGAGCTATCTATTAGCTATGTTTATTCATGTATTAATTCATTAATTCATTTATTTATTATTGCTTACATGTTATTTATTTGTTTTTATTTCATTAAAATTTATTTATTAGGCACAGGAGCCTTTACACCAGCTCCTATATTTTGTTCTTCTATTCCCAAGACATGTTTTTTAGGGGGGGGGGGTGGTTTTATGAGAATGTTTTTAACCCTTCCATGTGTCCCGTAAACTAATATGTCAAGCTATAACACACATGACAAAAAACAAATGCCATATTTAGAACAGCAATATCCCTATTTTTCCACCCCCCCCATAACCCTTAAACTAAGAAATGTAACTTACCTCACAATGTTCATCAATGATCATGACCAAAGTTGTAAAACATATAAATAAAAAATGAATCTACTGCTGTTGCTATTCAGACAAACATTACTCTCTTGCTCATGTTTTCTAGGGGAAATAATGTGGCTCACACTTCCTGGTCTCTCTTCCTCTTTCAAGTTGATATTGTTGCTCTCAATGCTGCTCCGCCAACCAGTGGTCATTTGTGGAATTACACCCCGCAATAAAGAATCATTTAGGCCAGCTGTGCTAAAAAAATCACCTATTAAAAACATTATCAACAGACACTAAAAATGGTAAATATATATTTATTCTTAAAAAATAAAGTAAAAGATAATCGCAGCTGAGCATGAAAACACGTCAGAACATGTCTGAAAGTTCTTAAACGACAACCGACACCTCATGTTGTGTCCATAATTTGTAAAATCACCTGAGCGTATTTTACAAAGATTCCACGGCATATAGCTATAGTTTACGTTTTAAGACTCGCACTGAATATTCAGGAAGTCTTGCTCTCGAGTTGATGACGATGCCTGACGTGACGCCACGTCTGAAACACCCCTGACCGAGAAAATGACACACAATGCATTTCGGGTACTTTGTTTGGTCTGAAAACTTTGCGTTGATCCGTGTTGATGGCAAAATAAGAAGGAAAAAACATAAATAACGCGATGGTGAACCGTTGTGTATTGCAGCAAGACTACTATTTGATACTAGTTGACACAAATTCCCAGCAGACAAATCAGCCCATTTCCAATGGAGCTTGGGCGCCATCTTGTGCACTTTCTGGGACGCTACATTGCTGTCATTGACGGCTCGAATTGATATGCAAGTACTTCTTTAATCGATTGCAAACATGTATGCTTTCCTCTTCAGAACTATTTCAATCATATTCATAACTGGAGGTGTAACAAGAAAGCATATTCTCCGAATCTGAAGCCATTGTTTTGATTCTCGAGCAAGGCAAGACGTCCTGGCGTGACGTCACGAACAAGGGGGCGGGACCTTCCGAAACTGAAACTTTCTGAGGTCACTTTGAAGTAGCTTTGGGACATTTTCAGTCATTTTTATTGGTGTTTTGCATTTGACTAAAAATATCAGCCTGTGTGTTTTGGGTATTTTAGATGCTATAAAACGTTTTTCTGATGTCACTTAGAAAACAAAAAAAATGGTGTCGGTTGTCCTTTAATGCTTCATCAAGCGGCCTTAAAATGCCCCAAAATGTTTGTAATGCAGTTCCTCGTGTTTAAAACCGGCCTCCGCTGTCTCTGCATGAACTTGTTTACTGCTTCTTCAGTCGTGTCTGACGTGTCCTTCAATTCCACAATCCCCTGCAGGCCTGCAGAGAGACTTGTGGGGAAAGGGCGGCCTCATGCACCACTGCAAACGCAGCGCCTTATTAAATAAACATTATAAAAGTGTGTGGCGGCCCTCACCTGAGTCAAGTTTACTGACGTGACCTGTGTTAGCTTGCTTCCGTTTTGGCTTTGAATCTGGGTCCAAGCGAATGAATCTGGGTCCAAGCGAATCTTCAAAACGTTTCCACAGCGCATCAGCGTTCCAGCTAGAAGTTGATTAATGCATTTTTTTCCTTCAATTTACTCAGGTCGAAACAGCAAGTGCGTTTTTGGATGTGAATATTTTTTTGACATGGATTACTTACTTATAGTGATACCTCAGTTTACGAACTCCTTTTGTATGCATTAGGTGGTTTGAACAAGGTTCAGTGTACCATTTTTTTTACACAAAAAAAGCGATAAAAATAACGTAAAGGCAAATTCCGTTCGAATCTGGTGCTTTTTTTGTGGCCAAGTATCACTTTTATCAAGTATTTGGTGTCACTGACAATGCTCTGAAACTTTCGGAGTTTTATTTAGTGCTCATCTTTTTTTTTTCTTAGACCATTTTTTTAAAAACTCTCATAAGGACATGCTGCCCATTATGCACAGACAGCGGTTTTTCTTTTTTTCTTGCGCATTTTTTTTTTCAGTCAAAGCTAATAGCGTCATGTCCCTCAGCAGGTGCTGCATTGTTCATCTGTTGGCCATCTGGGCCTGTAATCCTTCAGAGGTGAGCAAACTGAATTTGAAAAAGGTCACTGCGCAGACACATTTAGTTTAACCGAACTGCACTACACCACACCACTCCTGCGTTTGTGTGTGTGTTTGCCATCCAACTTTCTTTTCCGAGTGCATGTTTTGCTAGCTCACGGTTCGCAATCTCGGATGACCTTTTCTAAAAGTAATGGCAAGCTTTTTACTGTGAGAGGTCCAGATGCTGAGTTCTATCTATCTATCTATCTATCTATCTATCTATCTATCTATCTATCTATCTATCTATCTATCTATCTATCTATCTATCTATCTATCTATCTATCTATCTATCTATCTATCTATCTATCTATCTATCTATCTATCTATCTATCTATGCATCTATCTATCTATCTATCTATCATCTCTCTCTGTCTCAGTCTGTCTGTCTGTCTGTCTGTCTCTCTCCAATCTCATCTGTCTCTCTTCCTTTCGCTCATTGTCTTGCTCTCTCTATCTCGCTAGCTAGCTATTTCACTATCTATCTATCTATCTATCTATCTATCTATCTATCTATCTATCTATCTATCTATCTATCTATCTATCTATCTATCTATCTATCTATCTATCTATCTATCTATCTATCTATCCATCCATCCATCCATCCATCCATCCATCCATCCATCCATCTATCTATCTATCTATCTATCTATCTATCTATCTATCTATCTATCTATCTATCTATCTATCTATCTATCTATCTATCTATCTATCTATCTATCTATCTATCTATCTATCTATCTATCCACCCACCTACCTACCTACCTACATACCTACTTACTTAATACCCCCGTCTCTCTCTCTCTCTCTCTCTCTCTCTCTCTCTCTCTCTCTCTCTCTCTCTCTCTCTCTCTCTCTCTCTCTCTCTCTCTCTCTCTCTCTCTCTCTACCTACCTACCTACGTACGTATCTTGCTCGCTAGGTAGCTGTTTCGCTATCTATCTATTTATCCATCAAAACCACCTACATTCATTTTTTGAATGTGATTAATCGAGAGAGAGAGAGAGAAACTGAGACAGAGACATTAGAATCAGAAGCCCATTTAGGATAGGTGGTTTTCAAAATAGATGAGTGGACTGATAAAACGATGCAAGACAACCACGTCCATCTCTGTCCCGGCACATATTTCATAGCTGAGTGCTTCGCTGACGGGTCGTCAGTTGCTTCCCAGGCGTTGACGATTGAGCACTTCTCGAGCGGACGTGCAGAATGTGCAGTGGCGGTGTTAACCGCCTGGACGGGAGCCAGCTGCTAACAGCCCTGTTTCTTTTGGTCTCGGTTTATTCGTGAATTTCTTTCTTTTTTGCTTCCCTGCGATTTCAGCCCGCCGCTCGGCTGTTAATTGGACAAACAATAAACACCCCTGACGCGGCTAACTTTAGCCGTCGTTTGGTTGTACAATGGGGTTAGTGTGTGTGCGTTTGTGAGCATGAGTTGGTGTGTAACCCCTCCCATTTTCAACCCCCCCTAAGGTCTTCTCTCTTGTCGGATGCTAAATGACTGGTGGGAATGGGGGATGGTGACATGTGATGGTGACTGTGCAGGCTAGCCAGCAACATGTGTCAGCTGATGTTAACCCACATTTGGTCCCCCCCCCACCCCCACACAGTCACATCGGAGACGCAAAGGTCAACGTCGAAAAGGGATTCTTTTTATTTGCCGGGTTAATTTTTCCTTTGTGCATCAGTTCGGTTGACTTGCTTTTCGAGGTTGAGGTCGCTGTCATCCGTCCGGCCATTTTCTGTCCTGCTTGTCCTCCTCAGTGTCCCTATTCTGGTGGACTTTTGATAAAACAAGCAGGATCACCAGGTTGGCCAATATGGATGTTTTCGGACCAATGACAAATTTGATTGAGCAAAATGAATCAATAATTAATCATTTACCCAAAAATGTAAACAGACTGCCAGACGATGTGTAAAAAAGGGGTCCACTACAATGCTAGAGTTTTTGTCATTGACACTTGAATTCCAGGACCTACAGAATATTGCGTTTTAGGACTACATCAATATTCAATTCTGCATAAAAAACCTGAGAATCTCTTCTTTCATCAGCAAAAAAGAGTTAATTCCGAAATTACATGGGTCTGAAGTTATATGAGCTTGAAATGAGGGTGGATGTACAAAATACAATGCAATACATACATATTGGTTTATATAGCGCTTTTAAAACAGCTGAAGCTGGAATAAAGTGAAAACATGGAAAAAAGACAAATCTTACCCCCTTGTGGAAAAGAAAGAAACATTGCCAGAGGTAATGGTCAGCGCTTTATCGGTACCGAGCATGAAAAAAACGAAACTAATTCGGGAATGGGACTCATCGTTATATTTTCAAATCCTGAATAAATTTGTGAATGGCAGTGAATGAGTTAAAAAACTCAATCATTTAGTCGTTGCAAGGCTAATTGTTGCTAATGCTAATTATTACTAATGCTAAGTATGAGAGTGGCCTATGAGTAGTGTGTGTGCGTGTGTGTTGTTTGTGTGTGTGTTTTGTTTGTGCGTGTGTGTGCACTCAGGTCAGGGCTGAAAACCTTTCAGGATAATCTTCCTCTCCAGGGATTTCTCCCGCCGTGGACCTTTAAGCTCTTGGAGGTCACCTGTTGCGTGAACCCAGTCGGCCACGCGTCGAGCGCAGGGGGCCGTTTGCCGGCAACTTATAATATCCGGGCTGGTCTATCAACACTTGAAAATCCATGGTGGGATGCTTTTTGTTTTTATTTTATAGGTTTCAACTGGTTTACATTGTCTAAGCCTGTAACAATAACACGATACAATGTTATTGGCTTATGTCCTGTGCTGGCCCGCCCCAAAATTTGAGAGACATTTGAAGTTCTCTTTATGGTAGCGTCAAAATGATTCGGAGGCGCCTATTTGATGTCTTGCAATGTAAATGTGCAAATGAGCAAAAGTCGGCGTCCACCTTGAGAGCGCAAGGAAGTGGCAAAGTCACAAAAAGGGGACGTCTCGCCTTTCCATACGTCCGGTTTGCCGCTCGGTCGGGCATGATGCCAGGGTCACCTTGGCGAGCGTAACTGAATCGCCGGTAGCTCTCGTACGCCCTTGCTCTCTGTCTTTCTCACTCTCTTCCCGTCGGTCGAGCAGGGATCAGCCTAAATGTTTAGACTGTCTTATGTAAGCTCTCCCCCACCCCTTGTTTAGTTTTGCTCCTTTCCCATTGCCAATATGCAAAGTCGAGGACAGTATAAATAGAATCTGGGATGCTCGCGTGTGCTCGGTTGTGTAAATATTACAGTAGTGCTACTGTAATGTCAAGGATGGGTGAAGGTAACCAGCACGTTTGCAGGGGCACGGAACAAGAGAATAAAACATTTTTTTTTTCTCAAAAGATGACATCCAAATTTTCTATGAATGAATAAATACAACTACAAAAAAAGCCCCAAACTAAACAAACAACTATCCACAGCCCGACTACGCAGTTTCTACGCAAAGTCTATCCATTTTTGTATCCAAGATAGTGTATGTATTACAGGGGGAAAAAAACAAGCTACAAACTAAACCAGCAACCATCCGCAGCCTGACGAGGCAGCTTCTACGCTCAGCAAAGTCAATCTGGCATTTCATATATTGAATAGTGTAGTATTAAAGGACAACCGACGTCACTTTTTTGTTTCTTAACTGACATCAGAAAAACGTTTTATAGCATCTAAAATACCCAAAACACGCAGTATGATATTTTATTCAAATGCAAAACACCAATAAAAATGACTTAAAGTGTCCAAAATCTGCAAAAAAATTTAGCTGAGAATTGGGCATTTTCAGAAAGTCCCGCCCGAAGTTTGTGACGTCACGCCAAGACGTCTTGCATTGCTTGTGAATCAAAACAATGGTTTCAGATTCGGAGAATATGCTTTCTTGTTACACATCCAGTTATGAATATGATTCAAATAGTTCTGAAGAGGAAAGCATACGTTTGCAATCGATTAAAGAATTTATTCCATGCCATTTTGAGGCAACATTGGGGAGTAACGGATCACCAGAAAAGAGGCACAAAATGGCGACCTCCTGTGGCCACCTGCGTTTCCACAGGCTGATAAATTCCTTATATGGAGCTTGGACACCCTCTTCTGGCGGCTTTTGGGTGCAACACAAGTTTTTCAGACCAAACAATACAGCAAAATACATTGACGTGATGGAAGGACTGCTACAATGTGTCTTTTTTTTCAGTCAGGGGGCGTTCCTTTAGTGACGTCACGTACGGACTCGTCACCAACTCAAAAACAAGACTTCCCGAATATTCGGTGCGAGTTTTAAAATGTAAAATATAGCTGTATCCGGTGGAATCTTGCTCAGTAGAAGTCATTTGAAGCCATTTTACAAACTATGGACACAACTTGTCCGGAGACGTCGATTGTCCTTTAAGGATAAAAAAATAACTAAACCAGCAACCATCTGCAGCCCAACAAGGCAGTTTCTACACTCACCAAAGTTTGTCCATCACTTTTGTATACTATTAGTGTGTCCAGGGAAAAACAAAAAACAAAAAAACAAACTAGCCCAGCAACCATCCGCAGCCCGACGAGGCAGTTTCTATGCTAAGTAAAATCTATCCATCATTTTTGTATACAAGATAGTGTAGTACAAGGGGAAAAACACTAACTAAATCAGCAACCATCTGCAGCCTGACGAGGCGGGTTCTCCGCTCAGCAAAGTCTATCCATCATTTTGTATATTGGATAGTGTAGTACAAATGATAAAAAACTAACTCAACCAGCAACCATCCGCAGCCCAACTTGGCAGCTTCTATGCTCACCAAAGTCTGTCCGTCACTTTTGTTTACTCGTTAATGTAGGGAAAAACAAAAAAACATACCGCAGCTCGACTAGGTAATTTCTACACTGACCAAAGTCTGTCCATCACTTTTTTATACTAGTTAGTGTGCACGGGGAAAAACAAAAAACGAACTCCAAACTAACCCAGAAACCGTCCGCAGCTCGACAAGGCGGTTTCTATGCTTAGCAAAGCCTGTCATTTTGCATATTGGAACGTGTCATACAGGGAAATTAAAAAAAAAACTAAGTAAACCAGCACCCATCAGCAACCCGACTAGGCAGTTTCTCTCGCCATGTCGTCAGGCCCGAAGTGACTCTACTGTCCATGATAGAGTGGCTTTGACTGCAAGATGTGATGAATCACTGGTGGGACTTCCCTGCTACGAGCTTGTTTTTTTTTCTCTCCCAGCGTGCGGAGGACTTGAGGAAAAGCTCGAGGAGTAGTCACGGCACAAACATTTTAGTGTTACACTGGGCCTTTCGGTTCTATTCTTATCCCACATTGTAAAACAGCCCCCGCCGGTCTGAGAAACGGCAGAAAACGGGGGGCCTTGTATACTCGCGTCGGTCGGGGGAAATAAACATCAGCTCCACCAGTTAGCTCTCTTTGTATGTTCTCTTTAAGTGATGAAAGGACGCAGAAAACAATGGAGCGGTAGCTTTGGGCTTTCTGCGGGAAGGAAGGAAAATAAAGAGAAGGGAAAAGAAGTGGGGTGATCATGGAGCAAAATTATGTTGTCGGAGACATGACGAGAATCAGCTGCTTGACAAATGTGTATGAATAGAAAATAAATTCATCAGTGTTAAAAAAAATACCTCCTCCTCAGGCTTCCCGACATTGTGGTTTTGTCCACTAAATACGCTAAAAATTCTGCCTTGACACTCAAACACGTTTTATTTTGTGGGTCACATGTGCACAACTGTCTGTTGTGTGAGCCACTGGCTGTAAAACATGTGTTTCATAAACACAGCGGCGAATAACTTTCCCCAAAAGTGTCTCCTGTGAGGCTCGCTAGCTAGCTCATTAGCCTGCGGACCAGGGACCGCGGTTAACTCAGCGACTCATGAAATTTTCTGTTTTGTGTGGATCTACATAATAGAGAGGGGTCTTGTGGACTTCCAGGCTAGCTATTTAGCATGCTATTTAGCGTGCTATCTAGCTAACGAGCGGACTGCTAGCCAGGTTGTCTGAAATGGTAGCGCTTCATACTTGAATAGCGTGGTGTCATGTTGAAAAGGAGTCTTCAACAATTCAGCATGAAATTGTTCTCAGTTTTTTGGACATTTTCTAAACTTTTACTTAAATGTGTTACATTTTTATTAGCTTAAAAATGAGACGAGTGAAGTGGATCAGAAAAAAACAGCTATCGACTAAGCTCAAACTTACACAGCTCAAACTCATTTGAGCTGCGTGATTTAGCCGATGCTAAGCTAATTTAGATACTAAGCTAATTTCCAGGCTATAAAAGTTGGTTAGTTAACAGGGGAATTGATTCTCGCTAACGCAAGCAGTATCTAGGATTTTTTTGTTAGTTTGCTTTTTTCATGTATTGTCTCTTTTCTTGCCTGTTTATATCATATGGGTCAATTTCAATTCTGGCAAACAGAGATGCATCAGATGTCTAGTTAGGTAGCGGGCGGTGTTTAGTTATTTTTTATTATTTTTTTGTTTTCTTTTTTGTGTACAGTCACCACAGCCTAGCCTGTCAACTCTGCTTTTGTAAGCGTGCAGTGAGTGACCTATATACCCCTCCAGGGGAGAGAAAGTCACCTTGCTAATGGGACTGGCTGGCTGGCTCACTCTTAATGTGAGTCGGGATGCACATGTTGTGTGTGTTTTTATTTTTGTTGTCGTGGTTAGTCTTTCGTCACAGTGCTGAGCGATTGGGTTGCGATG
Source organism: Hippocampus bargibanti (assembly GCF_051943395.1). Classification (NCBI taxonomy): domain Eukaryota; kingdom Metazoa; phylum Chordata; class Actinopteri; order Syngnathiformes; family Syngnathidae; genus Hippocampus; species Hippocampus bargibanti. Next base: position 13,041,504 of record NC_142743.1, on the reverse strand, counting down.
TCAACGCTCGCCACGGTTTGATAAGGTCCGGCGTATGTTCACATGTGTTGTTGTGTAGATTTAACATGCTGAAAAACATGGCTGGACATGGATTGGATTTGTACGTGGACACACACGCACACACACACATTAGCGGAAATGACACGGCCCAGTGCCAGAGAGTCAGAAAAACACCTCACCAGAGACTCCTCGAAGCGTCCTAACAAATTGAATGTGTGTGTAGATGGATGAGGGGGAATTAGATCAGCGCTCCTGATTGCATCCGAGTGTACCGCCGACGCCGGGAGCCCTTCCCAGCTTGGAGGAAGCGCCAGTGAGAGAGAGAGAGAGACGTTGGCAGCCATCTTGATGAAGGATGGAAGGAGAATGTTAACCAGACAATCACCTTGCATCTCATTGATTTAGATGGCAGGGAGGCAATTAGTGGAGAAAAAAGAAGAGGGAAGCTGAGGCCACTTTGGATGTTTTGATACAAGTTGTTCTCACCGTGTACCCACCTACATGCGTGCGCGCCCGCATGAAATGTGCGTGAGGGTTATTCGATTTCTATACAGGGCACTTGGCAGAATGCGTGAAAAAAACACCAACACCAACTCGTGCAATTTTTTTTAAAGTATGAACGAACTTTAAAACAAGTCTTGAAAAACTACAATAATAATAATACATTTTATTTATAAGCACCTTTCAAAACTCTCAAGGTCACTTTACAGTCACAGGATACGTTTTTCTGTGGGTGAGCAGCGGCAACCACACACGCCAGCGTTCATTCATCCCGGAATAACTCAAATAGATAAAAAGCTCGATAGCTAGCTAACCGATAGCTAATAGCTAGCTAGTCAGCTAGCTAGATAGATGGCTAATAGTTAGCTAGGTAGCCAGCTAGATAGCCAGCTCGATAGCTAGAATATAAAATAAAACCAAATAAAATAAAATAACATAAAAATAGAGGCTGCCGAAAAGGCAAGCGGAGGGTGAACAGGACACCTGTAAGATCCATTTTCATAAACACATATTTTTCTTTAGTTTTCAAGGCCAGTAAGGCTTGGTACACAAAGAGGCGACTAACCAAATTTTGGAGTTGATATTTGAATCAGAAATGGTCTTGTATCACAAAAAGGGCATAAAGAGTTAAATCCAAAATGATATGGGTCTGGAGTTATATGACCTTGAAATGAGTCCAAAATACAATGCAATACATACAGATTGATTCATACAGCTTGAACAACAGCTGAAGCTGGAACAAAGCGCTAACCTGGAAAAAAGTGAACTACTGCCCCCTTGTTGAAGGGAAAAACATTGCCAGAGGCCATGGCCAGCGCTTTATCGGTAACCAAGCATGAAAAAAAAAAACCCGAACAAATTCGGGAATGGTGCTTTACGCCATATTTTCAAGCTGTGGAGTCGGGTCGTGGTTGTTGTTTTGAACGTGACACAAATACTGCCGGCGCCTCAAGCAATGCTTCATAAGTTTGTTTTTTGTTTCCTTGCAGCTCGCCGCTCAGGCAACCTTCCTCGACGGCCAAGGTGTGCCTCGTATGCGGCGACGAAGCGTCGGGATGCCATTACGGCGTGGTGACGTGTGGCAGCTGCAAGGTCTTCTTCAAAAGAGCCGTGGAAGGTAAGATGCCCAACTTGTACGACGGCGAAAAAAAGCGGGTGGGTCAATTTTTGTCGGGTTGTTGAAAGATGGGGGAGGGAAAACTGAACAGGAAGTTGGGCTATTCTGGCAGGAAGAAGCCTTTTGGGGGTGGGGGGGGGGGGGTCTGCTGTGGGGGTAGAAAGTTGATTTGCTTTCATGGCCGGTCAAAAATGGTATGGCTGGCCAAATCTGGCCCCGAGCCCTGTGCTTGACACCCATATCCTCATATTATTTATTTATTTATTTATTTATTTATTTATTTATTTATTCACTTATTTATTTATTCATTTATTTGTTCATTCATTCATTAATTCATTCATTCATTTATTCATCTGTTCATTTATTTTTTATCACCTATTTATTAATTTTTATGTTTATTTATTTTAATGTTTATTTATGTATTTATCGACCTGTTTATTAATTTATTCACATGTGTATTCATTCAATAACATGGTTATATTTATTGAATTATGTATTTATGCATTTATTTATTCATTCATCCATTTGTTAATTTATTTAGCTACTGTTTATTTGTTTAATCTACCTGTTTTATTTAATCACGTGTTTATTCATTCATTCACATGTATGCATTCAGTTACAGACATTTATTTACTGATTTATGTATTTATACATTTGTTTATTTTATTTTATTCATTCATTCATTCATTCATCTACTGTTTCTTTGTTTTTCTGTTTATTTGTTTACCTATTTATTGATTTAATAATTTATTTGGTTATTCATTCACATGTATTTATGTATTTATTTATTTATTTATTTATTTATTTGTTTATTTATTCATTCGTTCATTCATTTTTCATCTTATATAAAAAAGACAAATAATTTAAAGCATTCACTGTGAAAAAGGGCGACGAGAGGGCAGGTTGAATTGGTTAGCTTGACATTTCAGGGTTTATTTTTACATCTGCCGAATGAAACCCAGACCTAGCGGTGCAGTCACCCGCCTCAGCACCCCCCCCCACCCCCCACCCCTCGAGTGCTCGTCCGACAATTTCAACAAAAGCACTTTTCCAAATCAAATGCCGATTTGACTTGACACCCGTCCGTCCCTTACGGAGACCGATCCAACGTCCTCCACTTTACGTTGTCTCGTCCGTCCGAAAATAACATCAACAAAAGAATCACTCTCGGGTTTGGCGACGGCACTAACACTCGTCGCATAATGAGGGCAGCCCGTGACGCCGCCAAGGTTGCCGGGCAATCGCAACTCGCCTGACCCTCCCCATCCCCATCTAGTCCACTCCAGAGAGGAAGGGACGCAACGAGGCGAGGAGAGACAGAGGACGGCGATGCAGTTCGGGGAGGAAGGACAAAGAAAAAGTCAGACAGATAACGAGACAAGGGGAATGGAGAGGGATGGGAAGCCATGCGTCAGCAGCATCCCCCCCCCATGTCCCCGCCTACCCTTTTATTGCACGATTTCCTTCTCCGAGTGGCCTATGGAGAGGAACAGCAGAGAGTGGGCATGGGTACAAGGGCAAAAAAAGAAGAACCTGACCCTCATTTGGATTTCTTTTCCGAGAGGGAGCGCCAACGTTTGGGCTGCTAACTGAGCTCATTAGTGTAAAAGTAATTAGCATTCAAAGGTTGGAATCCAGCGAGAGTGGAGGGTTAAAACGACAAAGGCGGTTCTCATTTTTGGATCAAAGCGTGAGGTGTGATTTGTTCGAAATAATGCATCGTGAGATCGCTTTCTTCTGATTGGCTGACGAATTTAGCCATTTACTGGTTTTCCAGCCAGCAGAACGGTCAACAAGTTATAAAAATACAGTGATACCTTGGCTTACGAACTTAATTGGTTCCCAGACAGAGTGTGTAAGGCGAAAAGTGTGTATTCCAAAAATGTATTTCTCATAGGAAACCATTAAAATGGGAATAATCCGTTCCCAGGTCCACATGAAACATAATTTTCTCCTTTTGAATTTTCTAAGCCTTAAAACTACACAAAATATACCTTATTTTATGTAGAATAAATGTGCTATGGTATTATAATTAAAGAAATAAACTGGACGGTATAATAAAGTCGTTTTATTTACCTTTGTGATGGATCCCTTGTACGTGATTGCTCTGCGATAATTTGACCTAGTTCCTCATCAATTGTGTTCTTTTTAGCTGGGTTGATAGCTTTTTGCATCCAGTGTACAGCTGGCTAGTGCAGGTTATTTGTGGAGCCTGATTGATGGGAATTTTAATCTTGCAGTCTACACTCTGGCTTTGAACTATCAAAGTTGAAACTAGTCCAAATTTCACTGTTTTCTCTCTATTTTGTCACTCTCTCTCTCTGTCGTCTGCCTGTCTCTTTAATGTTTAAACCACCACCCCTCACTGCTGCGTTCTTGACCAATCACGTGGCTTTAACTGACGACTGGGGGCGGGGAATAAAGGATCAAAACAAGACGGCTGCCATTTTCTTTGAGGAGAACGGGCTCGTTCGCGAACGACACATCGCTCATTGTGGCAGCTCTGTGTGTATCCCGAAAAATAGTTTGTATGCCAAGGTAAAATTTTCATAAATGTAACGTTTGTAAACCGAAAAGGTCGTAAGCCAAGGGGTTTGTAAACCGAGGTATCACTGTAGTTTATTTTGTAAATATTTTACAACACTCGTACTCCCTCTTGAAAATAAGCTGGATGAAGCGGCTGGGGCAGGGCTATTTTTGGGATTCTGTGCCTGCGAGGCGACGTCGGCAACCCGATCTGACTCAGATCCCGGGTTGCCGATAAGTAGAATAAAACAAAGCGAATAATGGTGTCCAAAAATGTACGAGCCACTTCAACTTAAAATGGCCGACTTCCTATTCAAATTTGAGCTAAATAAACGACAATAAAACCCTGCCACTGCCCTTAAAAACCTCCTCATACTCCCTGCATTCAATTTAAAATTCCCCTCCTCACCCCCAAAACCCTTCACGATCACCCCCGACCCCCATCCCACTTCGTCATTACATTCCCCCCTTTTAACTGGTGTTTGCCAGTCACTCTCATTGAAGCGAAAAGATTTACGGACGGCAGCAGCCCAGCAGCGCCTCGCTCCAAAAGGACGGACGCTTGCCAGGGCGCTTACGTCTCGCACTCAAGAAAGGTCAGGCGAGGACGCCGGCCTGCGCTTAACCGGGGGCGGGCGTCCAATCGTTTTTTATTTTGTTATTTCCCAGCTCGGGACGGGGTCTCCAACAGAAACAAATGGCTCAGGTTATGTGTGTGTGTGTGTGTGTGTGTGTGTGTGTGTGTGTGTGCTGATTATGTAACAACAGCTGGAGCGCAGCCACCTCGCCAACACGTCTAGCAACATACAAGTCGTAATCGCAAAGGCTCCAGACGCTCACATTCGCGTGTTCAGACTAGAGTGTGTGTGTGTGTGACCCACATTGACAAAGGTATTCAGGTTAGCCAGCCAGGAAAATATGCAGCAAGCATGTTCAGCTCCCTCTGCCCCCCCAGCCCCACAATGACTCTCAAGAAGCTAAGCTAACATGCTAAGTGGCTTTGAAAAAAGCCTTTAACTCACTCACTGCCATTCACAAAGTTATTCGGGAATTGAACATATGACGTAGAGTGCCATTCCTTCTTCAAATTTCCATTTCCTCTCGTTCCCTCAGTTCCTCTTCCTCCCTCCACCTCTGTATGCCCCCCCCCCTGCCCATCTCAGCACAATGGGGGACAGGGCTTTCAGCTGCTCTGTCACCAAAATCTGGAACTCACTTCTTCCCAACATTCGTAACATCGATTCTCTTCCCACTTTCAAATCCCATCTCAAAACCCACCTATTTAAAATGGCATTTTCTGTGTAGCTCTTTCTCTTGTTTCGATCTATAACTGTATTTTATTGATTGTATTCTATTTGTGATTGTATTTTATTTATTATAGTACCTATGCTTGTCTGTGACTGTAGTGTCCTTGAGAGCTTTGAAATGTGCTTAAAAATAAATTTATTATTATTATTATTATTATTATTATTATTATTATTATTATTATTATTATTATTATTATTATTATTATTATTATACCTCTGAAGATGGAGGTTACTGATTCGCTGTGGCGACCCCTTAAAGGGAAAAGCCGAAAGGAAAAGAAGAAGAAGATTATTATTATTATTCCCGAGTGCAGATAAAGCGCTATGTCCTGATAAAGCACTGGCCATGGCCTCTGGTAATGTTTTTTCCCTTCCACGAGGGGGCATCATTTCCTTTTTTTCCATGTTAGCACTTTGTTCCAGCGTCAGCTGTTGTTAAAGTGCTGTATAAATCAATATGTATAAATCGCATTGTATTTTGTACGGTCACCCTCATTTCAAGCTCATATAACTGCAGACCCATATAATTTAGGAATTAACTCTATTTTTCCTAATGAAAAAAGAGAGTCGAAGGTTTCTAAGGCTGTATTGAATGTTTATGTCTTCCCAAAACCCAATATTCTGTGGGTCCTGGAATTTGAGTGAAAATGACAAAAACCCTGGCACTGGAATTGACACATTTTTGCAAATGTCTGGCAGTGAATGAGTTAAAAGATTTATTCTTACAGTAAAAAGAAAAACGACAACTCATTAGCGGAGCCTGGCGGGGTTGGAAAAATGCCAAATCGTGAGTACCAGACCGTGCGCAACAAACACAAGAAAGCCAACTTTAATGTCAGTGCTATCAGCGCTAGCCGCTAACAATCATTCAGGTTGGTTTCCCTCGGGTTGTTGGACAAACATGTTTTTTTTGGGGGGGGAGTCATGAATGGTTGACTAAATGTGTTAATCCGTCATCAGGTTGACGTGGATTTTAGCACATTGATGGCGGCTTTTTTTGCGTTAACGTAAGCGGCGGCGCTGAATGGCCTTTGCTAGTACTGAAGAGAAGGGGGGGGGGCAAGTGGGGCGCCTGTTGTTGTTACCTTTAGGCTTTAATGGACAACCGACGTCACTTTTTTGTTTCTTAACTGACATCAGAAAAACGTTTTATAGCATCTAAAATACCCAAAACACGCAGTATGATATTTTTAGTCAAATGCTAAACACCAATAAAAGTGACTTAAAGAGTCCAAAATCTGCGAAAAATTGAGCTGCGAATTGGGCATTTTCAGAAAGTCCCGCCCCCAGTTCGTGACATCACACCAAGACGTCTTGCATTGCTGGAGAATCCAAACAATGGCTTCAGATTCGGAGAATATGCTTTCTTGTTACACATCCAGTTATGACTATGATTCAAATAGTTCTGAAGAGGAAAGCATACATGTTTGCAATCGATTAAAGGATTTATTCCGTGCCATTATGAGGCAACATTGAGGGGAAATGTCTCACCAAAAAGAGGCAGAAAATGGCGACCTCCTGTGGCCACCTCCGTTTCCACAGGCTGATAAATTCCTTCTATGGAGCTTGGACGCCCTCTTCTGGCGGCTTTTGGGTGCAACACGAGGTCCCCAGACCAAACAAGTACAGCAAAATACATTGACGTGATGGAAGGTCTGCTACATTGCATCATTTTTTCGGTCAGGGGCGTTCCTTTAGTGACGTCACGTACGGACTCGTCACCAACTCAAAAACAAGACTTCCTGAATATTCAGCGTGAGTCTTAAAACGTAAAATATAGCTATATGCGGTGTAATCTTTGTAAAATACGCTCAGTAGAAGTCATTTGAAGCCATTTTAGAAATTATGGACACAACCTGTCCGGAGACGTTGGTTGTCCTTTAAAGTTACTTAAAAGTGACCCCAGAAATGGAGAGTTTCAGAAGGTCCCGCCCCCTTGTTCGTGACGTCACGCCAGGACATCATGCCTTGCTCTAGAATCAAAACAATTGCTTTGGATTTGGAGAAGATGCTTTCTTGTTACTCATCCAGTTATGAATATGATTCAAATAGTTCTGAAGAGGAAAGCATAAATGTTTGCAATCGATTAAAGAAGTCCTTCCGTATCATTTTGAGCCATCAGGACTCCAATGTAGCCTCCCGGAAAATGCACAAGATGGCGCCCAAACTCCGTTGGAAATGGGCTGATTTGTCTGCTGGGAATTTGTGTCAACTAGTATCAAATAGTAGTCTTGGTGCAACACACAACGATTCACCATCGCGTTATTTATGTTTTTTCCTTCTAATTTCGCCATCAACATGAAGTTTTCAAACCAAACAAAGTACCCAAAATGCATTGTGTGCCGCTTTCTCGGTCAGGGGTGTTCCAGACGTGACATCACGTCAGGCATCGTCATAACTTGAAAACAAGACTTCCTGAATATTCAGCGCGAGTCTTAAAACGTAAAATATAGCTACATGCTGTGGAATCTTTGTAAAATACGCTCAGTAGAAGTCATTTCAAGTTATGGACACAACTTGTCTGAAGACGTCGGTTGTCCTTTCAATGTTACTGTGTTTAGAAATGAATTGTACGTTTCGCTTTACTTCAAAGAAATTGTGTGTATATGTGTGTGGGTTTTTTAAGAATAGTTCCCTTGCACAATATGTGTTGTATTGAATAAGAAATTACAGGTCTTTACAGGCCCTGATTATTATATAGATTGATGCTGATTGACATTGCAGTCATTCTTGCATCCATCTGCTAGCGTATGCACGTTGATTGACTTTTGCCCACGTGACAACTTCACAATCATTAACCCAACTCGGGGAAATGAGCGCAACGGTCAAGAGTTGCAATGCTGTTTTGTGTGAGCGGGTTTGTGTTGTGCATCGAAATGGGGGGCAGGAAGGGGGAGGGGAGTGGTCTTGGGTCCACTGGCCGCTCCTGCTTGCTCTATGTGTTTCCAGTGTCGCAGTTTACTGCTTTTTAGAGCGGGAAAAAATGTGCTTATGTAACGGTCATGTGACTTTGCCAGAAATAGTGAAGCGGGGCTACAGCTGCTGCCTCTCCTCCTGCAGCTCGCCTCCTTGGCTATTGGCACAAAAAAAAGCAACGGACGCCGGGACGTGGAAAAAACACACATGAACACAACTCCACACACACACACACACACACACACACACACACACACACACACACACACACACACACACACACACACACACACACACACACACACACACACTACACACACACACACACACACACACACACAGGCACACACGCATACACACACTAAAAAACACTACTCATAGACCGCTCTCCATACTTAGCATTAGCAACAATTAGCATGAGCGCATTATGCTGGACGGATGGATAAGAAGAGGAAGATAAAGGAGAAAGCCCGACTAGCCGTAGCCGAGGGCGGGACGTGAGGCTAGTTAGCATCTCTGTTGCGCGTGCCTGCTTCTTGGAGACACTTCCCATGGCCCTCATTTGGAAATCAGTCTTTTTTGCTTTAATTTTGGAAGGAGTCGACTTCCTGTTCGGCGCGGTTTTTCACGACCGGCGCCGTGTACTGTATTTCCGATTTAGTTTTCTTTGCGCTCAGTGAAGATGCAGAGCTAGCGACTCATAGTCCTCATTTGATATTTAGTAATTTTCTGCTTTAATTTTAGAAGGAGTCCACTTCTTGTTCCACGGTGCTTTTCACGACCGGCGCGCTGTACTGTATTTTCGATTTAGTTTACTTTGCGCTCTGGGAAGATGGAGAGCTAGCATGTTAGCTAGCGACTTAGGAGGGAGCAAATTATTTCAGAATTGAACCACAAAGAATTCAACCCCCGCTGTTTTCATTTTGCAACAGAGGGATTTCAATGTTTTATGGCTGCAATTCAGTCTGCGGGATGTATATTTTGGTGATTTATGGATAAAAACGGCAGTGTTTCCTCTCGATCGTTAATCATGGTTTTCTACAGGACTTTGAACTGTTGCCAAATCTCCCGGCAAATTGCCGTTTTCATGTTTATTATGTTTGTTAAAGTCATTATAAGTGCCTCGCATGCTGGGTCAGAGAGGACATAATTTCATCTGTGCTGTATATCACACATATTAGCATATTTGACAATAAAGCTGATTTTGACTTCTGACTTTGTGATTTTTGATGCCGCATGATGAGACTCTGTCCATCTGACGAAGCTGGATCACCAGTAACTCAAACTTGCAAGAAAAAACAAAACCCAAATTAATTCGGGAATGGCGCTCCACGTCATATTGGCAGTGAATGAGTTAAAAACGTTATTCAACAGCACTAATGCGTCGGTCACAATGAGACGCGAAACAATGAAGTGACGTATAAGGAAGCGAAGGGGAGTCGAGTGATGCGTTCAGGTGCGCTCAGTTTGGTCGAGATCCGATTTTCAGTTACAAACCGTGGCATAAAAAAAAAACTCTAACATTGTGGCCGAATTGGTCGAGAACCAAGACGTTTAAAAACCGAGGTTTGACTGTATGTGAATGCATAAGTGCTCACTTGCAAGTATGCTGCGGTCATCCAAATATCGGTCAAATCACAACAACCATGCCCGATGTTAAGTACTGCACTACTTTGACCCCCGAAAAGCGCATCATATGCTGATATGTATCATTTGTTTCTTAGGCCAGCACAACTACCTTTGCGCCGGGAGAAACGACTGCATCATCGACAAGATCCGACGAAAAAACTGTCCGGCGTGCCGCGTGCGCAAGTGCCTCCAGGCCGGGATGAATCTCGGAGGTGAGGATTTCAAGTACCGTAGCTAAGATGCGAATGCGATAAAACACCCCCTTTTCCTTTTCATTGAAAAACAAACCTAATTGCCGTTACCAATCGGTAATCACGACTCGCCCGACTATAAGACTTGCTTCTGGTGTACCACAAGGATCAATTTTAGGTCCCATTTTATTTCCCATTTACATGCTAAGCAAATATCCGAGTGCCACAAAGTTTCCTTTTGACTGTGCGAATATAAGACAGATATACTTTCTAAACGAGACTATGAGTTTCTGAAAAAGTACGGCTTTCCGACATCAGTTGGTGAAGCTGCACAAAGAAAATTACGACTCAGCAACTCTTCGGCGAACGGAACAGAACCAAAATACAGTAAAGTCTCGTTATATCGATATTCTCGGGAGTCGGAAAAAATATTGATCTAACTGGACTATCGATATATCCGATCCTGCGGCATGTAAATTTTCTCCTTGCGTTCATAGAAATAGTATCGTAATAAGCAGTACTATCGATATAACGATATCGATATAACGAGACTTTACTGTAGTTCCATCCTGTCAAATATGTCACTCACAGCCTATTTAACCAATTTTTTGGGGTGTCATCTTGGCGAACTGCGGCTAACACTGCGCTACCTTCCCACAGCTCGCAAATCCAAGAAGTTGGGCAAGTTAAAGGGTGTCGGCGAGGACCTACAGGCAGCCAAGGAGAGCCAGCCGGCATCCGGCGTGGACTTCCTGTCGTCAGAGAAGGAGCTTAATGCTAACGCCGCCGGCGCTGCCCTGATGCCCCGTGGGGCTAGCGTGGTCACACCTTTCCTGCCGCCGTCCATCTGCAGCGTGCTTGAGCTCATCGAGCCCGAAGAGGTGTACTCGGGCTTCGATAATACGCAGCCCGACACCACCGACCACCTGCTGTCCAGCCTCAACTGCCTGGCCGGCAAGCAGATGGTGCGCATGGTCAAGTGGGCCAAAGTACTTCCAGGTTAGTGCAGGCGGACGGGGGGGGGGGGGGGGGGGGGGGGGGGGGGGGGTCCTAGATGCTATTTTGGGCTTAGCTTTGTTTATTTATTTTTCATTTGAAAAGAATGTTATTTCGAGCAATAACCTTGAATTGAACAGTGCGTTAAAATGCGAACAACAATGATGTGACGAATGAAATATGGCGGAGTGCTATAAGGGTACGATTTTAACATCCTGATTCCTGGAAAAAAAAAAATGGAGGAAGCGGTTTCTTTTTCCGTCATCTGTACTTCTTTGAAGGTGTCGGACGTTTGGCTCCTCATCCAAAGAGCTTCGTCAGGGAAATAATGTTGTGCTGGTAACCCTGGCCCTATATCGCTAATGGACAGACGTACCCCTGCTCTACAGTTGGGGGAGCAGTGGACCACTGCTTGAAGCCAATCTGATTATTTCTATTGTTCTATCCCTGGCTCTGATTTCACCTCATTAGCCAATCTGATTACCTCTCCACTCTGATTACTCTATAGGTCTGTCCCTGGCTCTAGATTCACCGCATTAGCCAATCCGATTACCTCTAATGTTCTATCCCTGGCCCTGATTTACCTCATTAGCATGACTAAGCCTACGTGGCCTAAGAAGTCTGTTGTAAGCACGGTCTAAATCAAACATTAAGCCAATCCAAAGCCAGGGTCTACTGCTCCCCCAATCGTAGAGCAGGGACCCAACAGAGCAGGGGTCCGTCTGTACATTAGGGATATAGGGCCATGGTTACCAGCACAACTTTAAATCGCTGACTAAGCGCTTCGGATGCGGAGCGAAACATCCTACACCTTCAAAGAAGTACAGATGACGGCTGAAGAAACCTTTTTCCTCGATTTGACAAATTGTCATTTTAGTTTTGCACTTTGAATATTCCACTTTCTATGAAGTGTCTGTCCGCAAAGCCTCTTTTCATGCAATTTCACATTTTAATGAAGGCGATATTCATGCGCACGGTGTCTGCCAGGCTTTTTTTTCCTGTCTCCTTCCCGCCCTCCCTCTTTCCTTTCAGAGACCGCAAACGGGTTGGTAAATCTTACAATAAGATTAGCGACGGAATCCTATTTGAGCGTTAAATAGCAATGTGGAGTGAGAAGAGTGAAGGCATTTTACATGGCGGCTTTGGCCAGATGTTGCCTCTGATTCGTCTCATTAAAGTGAAGTGAAATGAGATAAGGATGTTCCGTCTGCGAAGATCAACTGGTTAGCTTCAAAGTCGGAGGCCTATTAAATCACATCCTGTTGTGGTGCTCAACAAGTTGACCCATGAATAAAAAGTTTGTATAGCTTTAATGTACCAAATGATCGGGATAAAATCTCCATTTGAATTAACCAGATTTTGTAAAATGATATTTTGGGGGATTTATTGATAGTCAGATATTTTTTATTTCAATGTTGAATCTTTTCCACAAGTCGTGAACGTGCCTTAGAATTATAATACAGTATATTTTTTCTTCATTTGTGTGAATTTGACATGCTTTAAAGCAGTGGTCCCCAACCTTTTCTGCGCCACGGACCGGTTTAATGTCAGACACTATTTTCACAGACCGGCGGATAAAGAAACTTTCCTAAGACGTTTGTTTTTTTTACTCATTTTTCTAGCTTACGGTGGGCTAATTTTGTCCTCTATTCCCCGCCAACAGTCTTCGGTTAAAGCCACGTGATTGGTCAAGAACGCAGCAGTGAGGGCGGGTGGTTTAAACATTAAAGAGACAGGCAGACAACAGTGAGAGAATTTCAACTTTGATAGTTCAAAGGCAGTGTACACTGCAAGGTTAAAATATCCCATCAATCAGGCTCCACAAACAACCCGTACAAGCCATCTGTACACTTGATGCAAAAAGCTATCCACCCAGCTAAACAGAACACAATTGATGAGGAAAATGGTAAAATTATCGCAGAGAAAGCACCTCCAATGGATCATTCATCAAGATGGTAAAAGAAGAAGGTTACATTCCTCATCAAGTGTTTAATGCTGATGAAACCGGCCACTCCATTCCATCAAGCCATCAACGACCATCACAAAGGTAAATAAAACGACTTTATTATACAGTACAGTTTATTTCTTTAATTAAAATTTCATCGCACATTTATTATACACAAAATAAGCTATATTTTGTGTAGTTTTAAGGCTTAGAAAATTAGAAAGTAGAAAATTATGTATTATGGGGACCTGGGAACAAATTATTCTCATTGTAATGGTTTCCTATGAGAAATTTATTTTTGGGATACACACTTTTCGCCTTATACACTCTATCTGGGAACCAATTAAGTTCGTAAGCGAAGGTATCACTGTACTTGATTATTTTCAAAATTGCCTTGTTATTTATTAATTTTTTTATTACACCAAAACATTGACAAGCCAACATTTGAAACACATTTGATGGCATTTTCGTTATTTTCACCGGTGAAAAACTGCAAAACGATTGTGATACAAACTGAACTTGTATGTCGAGGCAGCGGCCGATCGCATGAAGCAATTCTAAATAACCGTGGCGACATCCCCACAGATGCAAATAGTCCCAGCGCCTGGCGGATAACTCTGTCCTCAGTTGGCTTTTTTTATTATTTGGGGGGGGGGGGGGGGTCTTGTTATGTGGCGCATGTGGATTTCCTCGCCAGGCATTGATTGAGAGTTTGGCAGCGTTCCCATTCCGCCGTCTATTTATGGCGGCCCTCGCAAAAGCATCATAAACGGAATCCCTCAATGGGGTTTTGCATCTTAGCAGCAGACGCGACATTATTCCTGACTGGCTAAATAAATCATAGAGATAACACGACGTTCAGGAAAAGCTATTGCGGCCCGCTCTGGACAACTGCTATTCCATTCATTTTCATTGTTTTCAATTGTTAGCTTACTATGGCCTGTTTTCAATTGCAAGCTCACTTTGGCCTGTTTTCAATTGTTAGCTTACTTTGGTCTGTTTTCAATTGTTAGCTACTTTGGTCTGTTTTCAATTGTTAGCTTACATCGGTCTGTATTCCTTTGTTAGCTTACTTTGGTCTGTTTTCAAATTTTTTCTTACTTTGGTCTGTTTTCAATTGTTAGTTTACTATGGCCTGTTTTCAATTGTAAGCTTACTTTGGTCTGTTTTCAATTGTTAGCTTACTTTGGCCTGTTTTCAATTGTAAGCTTACTTTGGTCTGTTTTCAATTGTTAACTTACTTTGGTCTGTTTTCAATTGTTAGCTTATTTTGGCCTGTTTTCAATTGTTAGCTTACTTTGGTCTGTTTTCAATTGTTAGCTACTTTGGTCTGTTTTCAATTGTTAGCTTATTTTGGTCTGTTTTTAATTGTTAGCTTACATCGGTCTGTATTCAATTGTTAGCTTACTTTGGTCTGTTTTTAATTGTTATCTTACTTTGGTCTGTTTTCAATAGTTAGCTTACTTTAGTCTGTTTCCAACTGTTAGCTTAGATTGGTCTGTTTTCAATTGTTAGCTTACTTTGGTCTGTTTTCAATTGTTAGCTACTTTGGTCTGTTTTCAATTGTTAGCTTATTTTGGTCTGTTTTCAATTGTTAGCTTATTTTGGTCTGTTTTCAATTGTTAGCTTATTTTAGTCTGTTTCCAACTGTTAGCCTACATTGGTCTGTTTTCAATTGTTAACTTACTTTGGTCTGTTTTCAATTATTAGCTTTCTTTGGTCACCGTTCGGAGAAATGTGCGAGGCACCCAATTGTAATTCGACGTCATTCTTTAAAGTAGTTCTAGTTTGGTGTACGATCAGAAACGATCAATTGTGAGTTGAAAAAAAATGCTTCTAGAAGGCATATTGATGAATCGACTACAACTATGCTAGCAGTGGGATTAGCGTCATTAATAAAAACAACAACAATCGACATTTCTGCGTATCTTGGAATGTTATGGAGCAAATAAGTCACCTAATCATCATAGTACCGTTTTTGGGTGGGGACTTTTGCTACTCTGACAATTTGAATGTAAATAAAAATCTGCTTTAAAAAAACCTGCTCACAGAATCGGCGGTCGATGAGTCGATTGTAAACAATTTCAATCCCAACATATGACTCAACCCAAAATAATCAACTAATTAATCAGTTCATTAATTAATGTATTTTTGTTTATTTATTTTTGCTGAAGGTTTTCGTGGCCTGCCCATCGAGGACCAAATTACGTTGATCCAGTACTCGTGGATGTGCCTGTCTTCATTTTGTCTCGGCTGGCGCTCCTACAAACACACTAACGGACAGCTGCTTTACTTTGCCCCTGACCTCATCTTCAATGAGTAGGTCCATGCACACACGCACGCGCACACACACACAAACTAAATGAAATAAATAAATTGGATTGGATTAACCATTATTAGTTTCTCTGTAGAGAAATTCACAGTCCACAGCAGCAAAGTAATGAAAGGAAGAGGAAAGGAAATGAAGAAGTATGAAAACAAAATACAGGAGCTGCTGTAAAGGCAGTCACTCCTGCGGAGCCATCTTGAAGTCCAAACAAAAAAAAAACTAAATAACTAAATAATAACAACACAAAGACACAGTCATTCAATCTTAAGCACTTTCTGCACCCTCTTTGTTGTATGAAGCAGTTCTAGATAAAAGAGAAGATCAAAGCGTCCTTTTCACCAGTGCATCAGGGATGTCATGGTGGAATGTGCACATCTGCTAAAAGCTAAATGTTGAAAGCATACACGCAGCTGTAGCATCCATTGACGAAAAGAGGTTGTCTCACATCTCTTGTGCCACGTCAATCCGCTTCAATTCCAAGCCGCGACAGTTCCACATACGTATTGGCGCTCTGCGCTGAAATTGCAGCAGACTACATTGAAAACAACAACAAATTGGGGAGTGAGATGTTAAATTTTAGACCTCCCATACTTCGTAAACCACTTTATAAACACAATAAAATATTTCAAGTGAGTCTTTGGATGTTTGGCATCATGTCTTTGGATGTTTGGCATCTCATCGAGCAATACTTTTCAACAATGGAGCGCTTCCTTTTCGTCTTAACGCCGCCGTATTTAACGATCCTCCCCCGATGTATTTTCCAGGGAGCGGATGCAGCAGTCTGCCATGTACAGCCTCTGCCTGGGCATGAGGCAAGTGAGCCAAGAGTTTGTTCGGCTGCAGCTCACCTACAACGAGTTCCTCTCCATGAAAGTCCTGCTGCTCCTCAGCACAAGTAAGACCTGGTGTAACGGATTTTCCGGGGCGTACCCAAAAGCCTTGATTTTCTTCAAAAGATGAAACTGCGCCTTATATGCCGGTGCACTTTATATGTGAAGTAATATTGATAATAATAATAATAATAATAATAATAATAATATTGCATTTATAAGCGGCTTTTAAAACTCTCAAGGTCACTTTACAGTCACAGGATCAGTTTTTCTGTGGGTGAGCAGCGGCAGCCACAAGCGCCAGCGTTCACTCAACCCAGAAGTAACTGAAATAGATAGAAAGCTAGCTAGCTAGCTAATAGATAACTAATAGATAGATAGCTTATAATAATAATAATAATAATAATACAAGTCTCGTTATATCGATATTCAAGGGAGTCCGAAAAAATATCGATATAACCGGGACTATCGATATATCCGACCCTGTTTGCATGTAATTTTCTCCGTGCGTGCATAGAAATAGTATCGATATAACTGGGACTATCGATATATCCGATATCGATATAACGAGACTTTACTGTAATAATAATAGTACTAGTACGACTACTACTACTACTACTAATAATAATAATAATACATTTAATTTATAAGCGCCTTTCAAAACTCGCAAGGTCACTTTACAGTCACAGGATAAGTTTTTCCATGGGTGAGCAGCGGCAGCCACATATGCCAGTGTTCACTCAACCCAGAATAACTCAAATAGATAGAAAGCTAGCTAGCTAATAGATAACTAATACCCCCGCCCCTTTAGAAGTTTTGCATAACCTCAGTCTCTACTGTAAAACCTCATAATGTGGTGTGCCTTATATTTGGAAACATTTTATAGATTTCTATATTATATTTGGAAAACGTTTTTCATTCATCGATGGACCACTCCTGTACAACTGAGAGCATACGCAGACGTCAGAAAAGAAGAGTTAATTCCGAAATGATATGGGTCTTATATGAGCTTGAAATGAGGGCAGCTGTCCATAAAACGGGACACATTGGGTCAATTGCCAGAAATATTCTGATGAATAAAAAAATGTAAAACAACTAAAATTAAAAAACCTGACTAAATCGTGAAAACCTGCCTGGATAATTTTTGACTTGAAAGTAGACTGGATATTGTTTAACAAAAATACAATAAAAAGCAAAAGTGGATTTTTTTCCAAAACAGACTACATTTCATGACACACGGATAAACGAAAAAAAAAAAAAAAAACAAAAACAAAACAAAGACAAAAGAAGAGTCAAAGGGGGGTAGGGGGGTCATGGCTGGGCCTTCTGTTGCCGCAACCTCCCCCGTCCGGTCTTGCCTGGAGCTTTGCCACCGAGGCCCGGCCGACCTCCAAAAGCTGCCGCCATTTTTACTTTCGAGCATTTGCTAAAGCGAGGCAAAGCCGAGGAAGATTCAGAGCTGCTGACGCTCTCTCTGACCTTGGCTTTGGGTTGCAACCCAGATCCGCGGTGTCCGATGACTCCCGTTTTGGCGTCGCGCTTTGACCTCACTGCCGCGTAGACTGAC
Organism: Hippocampus bargibanti; assembly: GCF_051943395.1. Lineage (NCBI taxonomy): Eukaryota > Metazoa > Chordata > Actinopteri > Syngnathiformes > Syngnathidae > Hippocampus > Hippocampus bargibanti. The sequence continues at coordinate 13,023,650 of NC_142743.1, read as the reverse complement.
ACGATGCTGCTAATGAATCACCGCTTCGAACAATAAAGCTACTTCGGTCCGTCCCTTCAAACGGAATTTTCAAGATACGAAACGCCTCAACGGGAAAATAAAAGCTTGTGTTATGAAAAAAAAAATCAAAATGGCAGGCAAAAAACATCTCTGAGCCAAAATATGGTCTAAAAGAGGACAACAAATAAAATCGATTGATTTTTTTCTACATGATGCACGACTGTCATTTATTGCGCAATGAGCCAATTGCAACATGCATTTGTTACATATTTTCAATCATTTTTTTTATGCTTTATGAAATAGTTGTCTGAATTTTGGGTGGCTTGGAACGGATTAGGGCATTTACATGGACAACATGTCCCTTTTCACTTCCTGTTAAGAAATTTCTTCCAGAACCATAACATTTTGCAAGTAGATATACCACTATATGTGTATTTATTGAAATATTAAAATAAAAAATAAACAGATAAATAAATAAATAAATAAATAAATCGTGTTGCAATCACACTCCCGCTCTTAGATGACGTCATTTTTTTTGTCTAGTCAATAGAATAGTCAATAATAAAAAAGATTGCATAACACCAGCCTGACCTTTTTAAATATATATATATATATATATATATATATATATATATATATATATATATATATATATATATATATATATATATATATATATATGTGTGTGTATTTATTTATGACTTCTGCGAAAACAAATGTGGAGAAAATTTCACGTCGATAGACAATTGTTAACATTTTTATTAACTCATTCATTGCCAGACGATGTGCAAAAATGTGTCCACTCCAGTGCCAGGGCTTTTGTCATTGTCACTCGAATTCCAGGACTCACAGAATATTGAGGTTTAAGACTACATAAGCATTCAATACAGCATAAAAAATCTTAAAAAACTCGTCTTTCATGAGAATTTCATTAAAAAAACATTATTCCATTAGTTAGTTTTCTGTATCTGTATAGGAACGATGTATTTTTATGTAAATATTTTATATAAATATATTATGTAAATTATATTGCTATTTTATGTAAATATTTATTTTTTTTGTAAAAAAAAACTGTCATATGGATAAAAGTCTAGTCTTTGAAGTTGCATTTGACATATGTTCCAAAAAAGGCACCCACTCAATTGAGGTCTTTCATGACGATTGTACCTAATTAGGCACATGATAAATTTTCTTTATTATTGGAAAATATTAAAAAATGAAGCTACTAGTATGCTATTATATCCATCAATGACCATAAAAACTGAACAAAAACATTTTTTTCTTACAAAAAAATATTTCGGGCAGTAGAGGGTTAATCAAAGTGGTCCAAAATGGCTGCCTCACAACAAAATGGCAGACTTCCTGCTCAATCACGTTCACGCGCGAGTTTCGTGTCGACAGCTGTGAAATAGGTGTGTGTGTGTGTGTGTGTGTGTGTGTGTGTGTGTGTGTGTGTGTGTGTGTGTGTGTGTGTGTGTGTGTGTGTGCGTGTGTGTGTGTGTGTGTATTTCCATAGCCATTTTCTTTTAATGGAATTGACTCCCCAAAATGGCTGCTTCACCCAAACTAAAACAGTTCATTTTCAGACTTTGATCCATGTTGTTCATGTACCGCTACAATACACCCAAACTTTTCCAAATTTTCCAGGGTTAACCCCTGAGCAAGTTTGAAATCAAATTTCAGGCATATCAAGGCCTCTAAACAGGCTTCGTTACCCGCAGCGAAAACATATCTGGCACCAATTACCTCTATACGGGGTCTGTGGAGTGGGCACATCCTCTGTCTCGCTCCTAAATGCCAGGTCACATTCAATTCAGGTTATGTATGTTAGCAGGAAGGAAATAAAATCAAGGAAAAAAACAAAATAAAACAACAAACGCCCAAACACATGCTTTGGGTATTAGCACATTGTTGTCATGTTAGCCATGAAATAAGTTCTGCCCGCTTCACACAACGTGTCTATTTTTAAATCTTCCTGGTGAAAGCCGCGCCTCCAGGAATTTGCTCATCTGTGCGCGAAAGAGCCAAAAACGATCAAGACGAATACGCAAGCGAGCGCTTTCCCGAGCATTTGACCTTAGCTGCGTCGCGCCCTTAAACGGATGCAATGCTAACTGACAGGAAGTGGCCAACGGGCTTCTTCGTTGTTGGCTCGTCAAAAGCATTGCTGGATTTAAAAAAAATGAATAAATGGCGCAATAAAACAGTGACTTGTGTTCAACGCAATAAATTCATTTTTGTCTATTTTTCCAAGCTACTTTTTCATGGAATTCGTCCCCAAACTGGCTTCCCCATAACAAAATGGCAGACGTCCAACTCAATCAAGGCACGGATTCTTGACACATTCACCCAGTTATTTTTTCCTAAGGCCATTATTTTTTTTCTGCTCCGAATTGGGAAGTTCTCCGTTGTGAGACTAATAAAGGTTATCTTATCTAACAGTTGTCAAAGTCAAGGCCCGGGGGCACAATCTGTCCCGCCACATCGCTTTATTCGGCCCGCAAAAGCAAATCAAACTTCCTCATATCTCTTAATGCTCACGACTGAGACGACAGGAAAAAAAATAGTTAAACAAAAGCGATAGTCATAGAATATAGGAAATGTTTTTTTTTTTCTCGTTGGGAATGGAATATTTAATGCCATTAGCCAGGTCGATTATTGATTAACTCATTCACTGCCAGACATGTGCAGAAATGTTTCCATTCCAGTGCCAGGGTTTTTATCATGTTCACTCAAACTGCAAGGCCCACACAGAATATTGAGTTTTATGATGACATAAACATTCAAGAAACCTTAGACTCTCTTCTTTTAACAGAAAAGAAGAATTAATTCCTAAATTATAAAGGTCTGGAGTTATCTGAGCTTGAAATGAGGGTGGCTGTCCAAAATACAATGCAATACATACATATTGGTTTACATAGCGCAGCTAAAGCTGGAACAAAACGCTAACATGGAAAAAAGGGAAATGCTGGGAAGGGAAATGCCCTTGTGGAAAAGAATAAAAAACAGTGCCAGAGGCCATGGCCAGCGCTTTATCAGCACAAGTATGAAAAAACCAGAACCCAAACAAATTCGGGAATGGCGCTCTACGTCATATTTTCAATTCCCGAATAAATTTGGGAATTGCAGAGAATGAGTTAAATTCTTACGACGACTACTAAAACAACAGAACCAATTGACTCCAGTAGATGAGGGAAACCTGCACATCTGAATTACTGGATGGGTGGATCACGTACACTATTTCTTGCGCACCTAAGACACAGTTGTCAAAGTTAAGGTACGGGGGCCAAATCTGGCCCGCCACATCATTTTATTCAGTCCGCGAAAGCAAATCAAACTTGTAAAATTCTGAACCAAAATTTCAAATTGTCGTATGTCAACCATAACGGTCGTTTTGACTTCAAATTTGAAAACTACTTATTCATTCATTTGTTGTTCATTCTAAATGATACTACTACTACGACTACTACTAATACTACTACTACTACTTATAATAATAATAATAATAACTTTCATTTATAAGCGGCTTTCAAAACTCTTAAGGTCACTTTACAGTCACAGGATAAGTTTTGATGTGAGTGAGCAGCAGCAGCCACACGCGCTAGCGTTCACTCATCATGGAAGTAAATAGAAAGCTAGCTAGCCAGCTGGTAGAGAGCTAATAGATAGCCAACTGATAGCTCGCTAGATAGCTAGCCACCTAGATAGCTATATAGCTAGCTAGCTAGATAGTTAGCTAATACACTGAATGCCACTAAAATACAGATATAAAGCTAGCTAGCCAGCTAGTAGATAGCTAGTAGATAGCCAACAGATAGTTCGCTAGATAGCTAGCCACCTAGATAGCTATATAGCTAGTTAGCTGGATAGCTATAAAGTTAGTTAGTTAATACACATAATGTCACTAAGATACACAGATAGATAGCTAATAGATAGCCAACAGATAGCTCGCTAGATAGCTAGCCACCTAGATAGCTATATAGCTAGCTAGCTGGCTAGATAGTTAGTTAGCTAATACACTGAATGCCACTAAAATACAGATATAAAGCTAGCTAGCCAGCTAGTAGATAGCTAATAGATAGCCAACAGATAGTTCGCTAGATAGCTAGCCACCTAGATAGCTATGTAGCTAGCTAGTTAGATAGTTAATTAGCTAATACACTGAATGTCACTAAACTACAGATAGAAAGCTAGCTAGTTAGCTAATACACTGAATGCCACTAAAATACAGATAGAAAGCTAGTTAGCCAGCTAGTAGATAGCTAATATATGTAATATGTGGGGAAGAGGGGTGAAACATTGTCATGGCTTCGCCAAATTCAGAACGCGCCCTGAGAGAAAACCGTCACTACAACGTGGCCTGCGACAAAAAAATGAGTTTGACGACCTTGTCTTATCTGCTTGCTTCGCAGTTCCCAAAGAGGGTCTGAAGAACCAAGCGGCGTTCGAGGAAATGCGAGTTAATTACATCAAGGAGCTCCGACGCGCCGTGGGGAAGGCCACCAACAACTCCGGCCAGACCTGGCAGCGCTTTTTCCAGCTCACCAAGCTACTGGACGCCATGCACGGTGTAAGTATACCACGCCGGTCGCACCACTCACTTTGGCAGGCATGGGAGGTGCTCACTGGTAAATTTGGCTGGCTGATATCATTGGAATTTTTTCTTTCTGGAATGGCAGCAGAGAGGATTTGGATCATACTTAGCGGTTGGCTGATGCAGCGGCTCCAAATAAGACTTAGCGCATCCCAATCTGGCCCCCTGAGGGGTTGCCGTTACTTCGGCCTGTCCAGAACAGAAGGGGAGGAGGGGGGTGAATGCCAAGTGACAGCAAACGTGAATGCGTGCATAAGTGGGATGAAGTCGATTGAACCAGAAAGTGGTCAGAGTCCATTCCGCTACTCAAAACGAAAGTAGAGTCCGAGTCCATTTTGATTTCTCTACATAATAGTCCAAAGAAGAGTTGATTTCCAATGTCAGTGTGTTCTGTATTTTTTGTGCATCTTCCAGGACCAAAAATGACACATTTGCAATTTTGCAAAATTCAGTATGAATCGGAGCGCAAGAATATACAACGCCAAGATCGCAATATGAATATTTCATATTTCATATTTCTATTTGAGCAGAGATTGTTTTGTAAGAATGAAGTTGCAAAATAATCCAAACCCAGTTTTATGGGGTTATTTTTTTCGGACGTAGAAATGCCATTGTAGTTTTGCACCAATAGTTTAGATTCGATCATAGCATCAAAATGCTCAAAAAGTAACAACAATTCTTATATCCCCCAAAAATATCAAAAACTTTTCAAAACACCCCAAAAAAATTTATACGGGGGAATATAATTGTAATATGTTGTAATAAGATTTTGGCTTCCATAAATTATTTTCAGTGATTTCACAACAAACGAAGATAAACTTGTGAGTTTACATATTTATCATTCTTCCCGATGACATTAAAAAGTAATTAAAATTCCTATTTCCCCCAAAAAATCTACAATTGCCAATAAAGAAAAATTCTAAATTACACCAAAACAATGATGAGATCTATCTATCTATCTACCCCCCCCCCCCCCCCCTCCCCTCTCTCTCTCTCTCTCTCTCTCTCTCTCTCTCTCTCTCTCTCTCTCTCTCTCTCTCTCTCTCTCTCTCTCTCTCTCTCTCTATATATATATATATATATATATATATATATATATAGTATTTTTTTTTGTGATTTCACAACAAACAAACTTGTGAATTTACATATTTACCATTCTTTCCCCTTATATTAAAAAGCTTGTTGCTAGGCAGAATTCATCGGTCAGAATCAAGTTTTCAATATATTGGTATTTACCAGTTACAGAAGAAACTACTTGTTGAGAAATTAATCAAATAATAAGTCAACAAGAACCGAAAGGAAAAATCAGCACTTAAGAGCACATAAAATGATTTAAGGAAAAAAAATAGTTGTTAAAGGACGACATGATTAGCTGACAAAAACTTGTTTTGACTTGCATAGCAGAGCAGCTCAGTTTTTGTTTCCCCCTGGGTCATATATAAAAAAAAAGATTGCTTGGCATCATTCAAAAGGCTTAAACTTATGTGGCCCGTTGGCCAATGGAAAAAAAAGTCAGAAACTACTATGTATGGAATATAATTTTTAAAAAAATTGTTTATTATTATTTGTTTCCTTTTTGTGCGGCAGTTGGTGGCCAACCTGCTGGATTTCTGCTTCTACACCTTCCGCGAGTCGCGGGCCCTGAAAGTGGCATTCCCCGAGATGCTGGTAGAGATCATCAGCGACCAGATACCAAAGGTGGAGTCGGGACTCACCCACACCATCTACTTCCACAAGAAGTGACACTGCCCCCCCCACACCCCCCAAAAAATTTGAATTGAAAAAGTCAAACTGAAAAACATTCACAAACGCTTGGCCGAGAACTTTGGAGAAACGGCAAGGGGCGGAAAACATTGCGAGAATGATCGTCGTGATGGAGAAAAAAAAAGAAAAAAAGACTGGAATTGTCGGATCGGAGTCGGTAATTTAACCCCTCTACCATGCCGCCCGCCTACCCTAAACCCCCCGTCCCCCTTGTGCACCCCAAAGACGCTTAACAATCTTTTCAACGGAGATAAAGCCATACATTTCCTTGGATGTGCTAGTGCGACGTTCACACTAACACACCCCACGATACAGATGCACTTAAAAAAAAAAACACTCAAATTAACTCATTCACTGCCAGATGTGCAAAAATGTGTCCACTCCAGTGCCAGGGTTTTTGTCATTGTCACTTCAATTACATGACCCACAGAATACTGAGTTTTAGGACGACATAAACATTCACTTCAATGTAACAAACCTGAGACAGTCTTCTTTTATCAGAAAAAAAGAGTTAATTCTTAAATAATATGGGTATGGAGTTATCTGAGCTTGAAATGGGGCCGGCTGTACAAAATACGCCATACATACATATCGGTTTATATAGCGCTTTAACAACATCTGACGCTGTAACAAAGAGCTAAAATGGACCAAAGGCAAATACCGCCCTCTCGGGTAAAGGGAAAAGCATTGCCAGAGGTCTGACCAGCGCATTATCGGCATCTCCGCGAGAAAAACCAAAACCGGGAATGGCGCTACACGTCATGCTTTTCAAATGCCCGAATACATTCTGGAATGGCAGTGAATGAGTTAATAGCGGCTTATATACAGCCTCTCACATACACAAATCAATAAAGTATACGGTATATATGCCAATAGCCAGACATTTGCTTTGCAGCGTATCTACAGTAGGACTACAGGGCAGACAAAAAAATAAAATAAAATAAACAAACACCACACTTGACGAAAAGGCCAAAGGTCAACAATCGAATATATTCCAAGGGCTACATGTATGAATAACAGATGTACATGCTTAACATTGAGCTCACGTTCGAATTCAATTGGTGTTATCAATGTCCAAAGTGATTCATACCCTGAGTTAACTTCTTTTTTTCAATGCAGGAGACAACATTGGAAAAGTGAGGAAAATAACTTGACATTCAGTTGACAATTAATTTTTTTTCGGGTGCATTTCGATAGAAAAGGTCTTTTTTTTAAATCACATGTGAGACAATAAAGATAGACACAATAGATTTTTTGAATTCACGAGGGAAAAGTTGTAAAAGAACAGAAAAAAAAACACTTGAAAACCGTAACACCAAATAAAAAAAAGCCTTTTAAAAAGAGCTTTTTTTTCCTGGAAAAACCATTTTAAAAGTACTAAATTTAAAGACAAAATTTAGGAAATTACTTTTATGAGGGAAAGTAAACATTTGAAATCTGGATGGAAAAAAAAAAATCAAGAAAAATACATCCCAGTTTTCTGAGATTTTTTGGTAAATTTTACTTTAAATAATTGGGATATTTAATTAAACATGGAAGGACAACCGACTAACTGACATCGGAAAAACGTTTTATAGCATCTAAAATACCCAAAACATGCACGCTGATATTTTGAGTCAAATGCAAATCACCAATAAAAAAAAATTAATAAAAGTGTGCTAAAACTGCAAAAAAATTGAGCTGCGAATTGGGCATTGTCAGAAAGTCCCGCCCTCAGTTCGTGACGTCACGCCAAGACGTCTTTGCCTTGCTCTCGAATCAAAACAATGGCTTCAGATTTGGAGAATATGCTTTCTTGTTACTCATCCAGTTATGAATATGATTCAAATAGTTCTGAAGAGGAAAGCATAAATGTTTGCAAACGATTAAAGAACTCCTTCCGTGTCATTTTGATGCATCTGGACTGCAATGTAGCGTCCCAGAAAATGCACAAGATGGCGCCCAAGCTCCGTTGGAAATGGGCTGATTTGTCTGCTGGGAATTTGTGTCAGCGACACACGATTCACCATCGCGTTATCTATGTGTTTCCTTCTAATTTCGCCATCAACACGAAGTTTTCAGACCAAACAAAGTATCCAAAATGCATTGTGTGTCGCTTTACGTCTGAGTAAGCTCTCAGGCGTACAGGAGTGGTCCATCGTTGAAAAGGTTTTTTCTTTTGAAGGTGTCGGACGTTTCGCTTCTTATCCAAGATGCTTCTTCAGCGAACTAAAGTCTTACTAGGGCCGATACTACCAGTAAGACTTTAGTTCACTGAAGAAGCATCTTGGATAAGAAGTGAAACATCCGACACCTTCAAAAAAGTACAGATGACGGCTGAAGAAACCTTTTCATCGATGTGTGTCGCTTTCTCGGTCAGGGGCGTTCCCTCCGTGACATCACGTCTGGAATCGTCATCAACTCGAAAACAAGACTTCCTGAATATTCAGCGCGAGTCTTCAAACGTAAACTATAGCTATATGCGGTGGAATCTTAGTAAAATACGCTCAATAGAAGTCATTTGAAGTGATTTTACAAATTATGGACACAACTTGACCGGAGGCGTTGTCCTTTAAATGAGTCAAAAATGATCAGACATGCGAATCAAAACAAATTGAAATGCTTGATGAAAATCACTTTCTTGTCTCCTTCCCAGCCTTGTTCACTCACTTCAAACGTCAAATTTTCTGACAGCGGCATGAATTATTTTGGACTCATAGGTACATTTTTTTTTTTTTTTTTTGGTGCAGCGAAACAATCCAAAGTTATATGCAAAAAGATTAATGGAGTCACTCGTGAGGGTATACAATTAAGACAATAATGTCAAGTGATGAAGTTTGTTTAAAAAAATTACATGAAAAAAAACAAGTATAAAATGCGGCTAATGCGTTGGCTGGCTGGGCAGTCGGTAATGGCGGCAGACCGTTTGTGTTCTCTCCAGAGCAGCTGTCGCTTGAGTTCACGTCTATTTTTACGCGCAAGCAAAGCCGGCCCTTTGTGACCTGACTCTTCCCTACAAATAAAATCATTTTTATAACACTTGTCTGCATTTATTGTACCCCCCCGCCCCCCCACACACACACCCTCAGAAAAGCTGCTTCATTGACACAAAGACGCTTCATTTCTTACCGATGCCAGGCGAAATATTTGTAGTTACTTTAAAGGACAACCGACACAATTTTTTTGTTTCCGAACGGACATCAGAAAAACGTTTTATAGCATCTAAAATACCCAAAACACACAGGCTGATATTTTTAGTCAAATGCACAAAACACCAAGAAAAATGACTTAAAGTGTCCCAAAACTGCTATAAAATGAGCTAAGAAATGGCGAGATTGAGAAAGTCCCGCCCCCTTGTTCGTGACATCACGCCATGATACACAGTCACAAACTGCCCTGCTCGAGAATCAAAACAAGGGCTTCAGAGAGTTCAGATTCGGAGAAGATGCTTTCTTGTTACTCATCAAGTTATGAATATGATTCAAATAGTTCTGTAGAGGAAATTATACATGTTTGCAATCGATGAAAGAAGTCCTTACGTGCCATTTTGAGGCAATAAGGGTAAAACTAAAAAAAGAGGCAGAAAATGGCGACAAAGCTCCGTGTTAGGAATTAATCAGCCTGTGGAAACGGGCTGATTAATTCCTTACACGGCGCTTTGTCGCCCTCTTCTGCCTGTTCTTGGTGCAACATGAAGTTTTCAGACCAAACAAGTACAGCAAAATGCAATGACATGATGGAAGGACTGCTACAATGAGTCTTTTTTTCGGTCAGGGGCGTTCCTTCAGTAACGTGACATGAGGACTCGTCACCAACTCAAAAACAAGACTTCCGGAATATTCAGCGCGAGTCTTAAAATGTAAAATATAGCCATATGCGGTGGAATCTTTGTAAAATACGCTGAGTAGAAGTCATTTGAAGCCATTTTACAAATTATGGACACAACTTGTCCGGAGACGTCGGTTGTCCTTTAATCTGCATTACTACATGTACAGCTTCTAACAAACTAGCGCAACCTATTATCAAGTTTGGAGGAACCCATTATGGTATGACAGTATGATTTTGGACACTTATCGGGGCTGACGCAGACTTCTCCTGAAACCGTGATGCTACTGAAAAGTATGATTAATGCAATCTCTGCACCCCTTTCACCCCCACCCCCTGAACCCCAAGATCACCAACTACTACTTTCCCTAGAAATTTGACAGTGTGAAAAGTGTATGATGTGAATTTGTTGATCGATGTTTGCTTATTTTTTTTTTTTTTTTCACAAAGGAGGGAGGGTTGAGAAGTAGCTAGCGGGGTTTGTCGTCCTTTATGTCGACAATTCAGGACGAGTGCAGCAAGGAATAAGGACGCCCCTCCCCTAATGCATTTTGTTTTGAATACAGTGGAACTTCCAATTTTAAGTTGCTAGAATGTTATTTTTTTTCACTGTCACACAGAGAACAATGCCGATAAATTCGTCGGCGTAGTCAAACTTCTGTAGCATTCATAAAACATGTCGAATATGAAGATAACAAATTGCGGGAAAAAAAGATGAAGCGATCGAAAATTTATGATAAATTGAGCTTGTGTCATGTTCAAGACATTTCGCAGAAAAAAATGGTGTTGCGCTTGTTGCTAGGCAGAGTTCATAGGGCATAATTATTCACGGCCCAACTAAAAGTATAACTTTGGCTCCATCTTGTGGACAAATAAATGACGAAAAAATACAAAAATAACATTGTGATACCTTGGCTTATGAACTTAATTGGTGCCCAGACAGAGTGTGTAAGGCGAAAGGTGTGTATCCCAAAAATAAATTTCCCATAGAAAACCATTACAATGAGAATAATTTGTTCCCAGGTCCCCATAATACATAATTTCCTACTTTCTAATTTTCTAAGTCTTAAAACTACACAAAATATACCTTATTTCACGTATAAATGTGCTATGGTATTATAATTAAAGAAATAAACTGTACTATATAATAAAGTCATTTTATTTACCTTTGTGATGGTCGTTGATGGCTTGATGGAATGGAGTGGCCGCTTTCATCAGCATTAAACACTTAATGAGGAACGTAATCTTCTTTGACCATCTTGAGGAATGATCCCTTGTAGGTGCTTTCTCTGTGATAATTCTATCTGGTTCCTCATCAATTGTGTTCTGTTTAGCTGGGTTGATAGCTTTTTGCATCAAGTGTACAGATGGCTTGTGCGGGTTGTTTGTGGAGCCTGATTGATGAGATATTTTAACCTTACAGTCTACACTCTGCCTTTGAACTATCAAAGTTGAAACTCTCTCACTGTCGTCTGCCTCTCTTTAATGTTTAAACCACCTCCCCTCAATGCTGCGTTCCTGACCAATCATGTGGCTTTAACCGAAGACTGGGGGCAGGGAATAGAGGACAAAAAAGTCAGCTGCCATTTTGTTGTTAGAAGAACAGGCTCGTTCGCGAACGACACATCACTCATTGAGGCAGCACCGTGTATGAAAAAAGTTTGTATGCCAAGGTAAAGTTTGTATGGCAAGGTAAAATTGTCATAAATTTAACGTTCGTAAAACGAAAAGTTCGTAAGCCAAGGGCTTCGTAAACCGAGGTATCACTGTACAGTCTTTGGAGGCATCCAAGACGATTGCAGTGACACTACTGTCACCTAGTGGAATTTTAAAAGTATTATATGACATTATCGAGTTCATGTAACCGTTGACAACGTTATAGTTTAGAAAAAAATAAAAATTCAGTTCTATTTTGAAGGTTTCACTGTATTCACGATAGGAAAAAATGAAAATGATGCAATATTTTTATTTTTAAATGATTTTAATTAACTTTTTTTTGAGGGACCTTCAAGCGAAGGCCTCTCATCCCGCTCATTTGTTTGTCCTTCGTAAGGAATCAGCGCAAACGTCGGAATAAAAAGTTGACTAGGAAAGTACTTTTGAGAGAATTATATTTTGCTGGAAAATAATATTACTTTTGTCAACAAAAAAACCTCCCCTCAATGCTGCGTTCCTGACCAATCATGTGGCTTTAACCGAAGACTGGGGGCAGGGAATAGAGGACAAAAAAGTCAGCTGCCATTTTGTTGTTAGAAGAACAGGCTCGTTCGCGAACGACACATCACTCATTGAGGCAGCACCGTGTATGAAAAAAGTTTGTATGCCAAGGTAAAGTTTGTATGGCAAGGTAAAATTGTCATAAATTTAACGTTCGTAAAACGAAAAGTTCGTAAGCCAAGGGCTTCGTAAACCGAGGTATCACTGTACAGTCTTTGGAGGCATCCAAGACGATTGCAGTGACACTACTGTCACCTAGTGGAATTTTAAAAGTATTATATGACATTATCGAGTTCATGTAACCGTTGACAACGTTATAGTTTAGAAAAAAATAAAAATTCAGTTCTATTTTGAAGGTTTCACTGTATTCACGATAGGAAAAAATGAAAATGATGCAATATTTTTATTTTTAAATGATTTTAATTAACTTTTTTTTGAGGGACCTTCAAGCGAAGGCCTCTCATCCCGCTCATTTGTTTGTCCTTCGTAAGGAATCAGCGCAAACGTCGGAATAAAAAGTTGACTAGGAAAGTACTTTTGAGAGAATTATATTTTGCTGGAAAATAATATTACTTTTGTCAACAAAAAAAAGCTAATTTCTCTTTTTGTTTTTTATTGTAAGATATTGCTAAATATGCATGCGTTTTAATGACAAGATGTTTACATTGTATTTAAAGACACAAAAAAACGAAAAAGGGAAACTTGTGCCTTTTTTTAATCACATGCGATTTACACTAATGTACATACGACAAATTTAACAAAAAAATCGTTTGTGTTGAGTGAAAAAAATTTCTACGGAAGGATGTGTGCACACACACCCCCCCTAATGCGTTTTTGTGTTGGAAGGAGAAATGAATGTACACGATTTATATTGTGACAGACTCAGTATCTGAATGTGACACAGAAGATATTGGCAATCTTTTTTCCCTGTTTTTTTTTGTGTGTGTTATTTTCCTCTCATGTGACAAAAAAAGTATTTCTTTTTTTGTAACAAAATGTGTCAAGTGATTGATTTATATTTGGTTGGGGGGGTTGTTTATTTTGTAGTAGTTTGTTGACCAGCACCACAATAAAACCAACAAGTCACTACATTTCGTTGCAGTCATATTTGCCTTTTTTTTAATCAATTCAAGAAAATCAGAGAAAAATATATTATTTAATCGCTACGTTTACAGTATAATCTCCACCCCTAACTCACTTACAGTCCAGCACCTGATTCTCCTATTAGCTAATTGCCATTCCCGAATTTATTTGGGAATTAAACATATGAGGTAGAGCGGCATTTCCGAATTAGTTCGGGTTTTGTTTTTTTCTTGCTTGGGTGCCGATAAAGCGCTGGCCATGACCTCTGGCAATGTTTTTCCCTTCCGCAAGGGGGTAGCATTTCCCTTTTTTCCATGTTAGCGCTTTGTTCCAGCTTCAGCTGTTGTTAAAGCACGAAACAAACCCATATGTATTGTATTTTGTACAGCTGCCCCCATTTCAAGCTCAGATAACTCCAGACCTGGTGAAAAAAGAGAGTCTAAGGTATCTAATGCTGCATTTAATGTTTATGTAGTCCTAAAATTCAAAATTCTGGAGGTCCTGGAATTCAGGTGACAATGACAAAAACCTTGGCACTGTAGTGGACCCATCTTTGCACGTCTGGCAGTGAATGATTTAATTAAAAAATATAATATTTGTGTATTGCTGAATTCATTTGGAGGTTGATCATCTTTTAAAAAAAACGTTTTGGCCTAAAAATCCTCTACCCACCCACCCCAAAATACTGTAATCAATTTTATCTAATTAGTGTGCACACCCCTCTATGACTGCAGTTGAAGCTATGCTCAATTAACCAATTCAATCAATCATGTTAAATGAGAGGAAGCAATTCTCCAAGATTTGAAGTGACTCTTTTTTTAACCACGAATCAAGTTCGGCTGTTCAAAGAGGCTGAATGAAAAAAAAAAATCAAGAAGATACATACTTTGTTGATAACGGTTGAATTTCAAGCAACTGCATTGCCGCCATGCTTGACGACTCAGAAGCCAACAAAACAAAAAGGTAAGCCTGAGCGGAGGGGGAGAAAAAAAAAAATAAAACCACTTGACCTCACAATCTGCAAACGCGTCTCTTTGCCAGACTGTATTGCTTTATTTTTCTATCCTCCCCCCTATCCCATTCAGATCCGCAAGGCCTTTTTCCAAATCTCCCCCAGATTTTCAATCACTTTCACTTGTAGTGGTGCCAGATAAACAAAATCTATTGGATCAGGCTGATTACACGGCTAGGCCCGTGCACATGGCGGCGCCATCTTTGGCCCACTTTCGCACTTGGCTTTCTCCAGTGTGTGTGTGTGTACACACACGCACGCACACGCACGCACACACACACACACACACACACACACACACACACACACACACACACACACACACACACACACACACACACACACACACACACACACACACACACACACACACACACACACACACACACACACACACACACACACACACACACACACACACACACACACACACACACACACACACATATATATATATATACATACATATATATACATACATACATCCCAAACATTAATTTCCCATAGGAAACCGCGAACGACACATCACTCATTGTGGCGCTCCGTGTGTATCCTGAAAAAAAATAATTTGTATGCCAAGATTAAATTCTCGTGAATTGAACGTTCGTAACTCGAAAAGTTTGTTAGCCATGGCGTTTGTAAACCGAGGCATCACTGTGTGTGTGTGTCACTGGATAATATAATATACAGTAAAGTCTCGTTATATCGATATTCAAGGGAGTCCGAAAAAATATCGATATAACCGGGACTATCGATATATCAGACCCTGTTTGCATGTAATTTTCTCCGTGCGTGCATAGAAATAGTATCGATATAACCGGGACTATCGATATATCCGATATCGATATAACGAGACTTTACTGTATAGACAGTAAAGTCTCGTTATATCGATATTCTCGGAGTCGGAAAAAATATCGATATAACTGGACTATCGATATATCCGATCCTGTGGCATGTAAATTTTCTCCTTGCGTTCATAGAAATAGTATCGTAATAAGCAGTACTATCGATATAACCGATATCGATATAACAAGACTTTACTGTATATATAAATGTGATCGAGAAAAACTGAGAATATACAGATACCTCAGCTTACGAACGCTTTAGCTAACGAACTTTTACCTTACGAACGTTAAATTGGCGAGAATACAATCTTGGCCTACAGACTATTTTTCGGGGAGATCTAAAGTTTCAAAGACGGAGGCCACACCCCTTTCTTATCAAACGTTAAAATTCAGTGTTTTGTGTTTGGGAGCCTTTGACTGAGCGAGTTGCTTGTTCTGTAGCCACAAAGGGACATATGTTTTCTTGTGCCGGTCCCAAGCCCGGATAAATACAGAGGGTTGTTGTGTCAGGAAGGGCATCCGACGTAAAAGCTTGGCCAAAACAAACATGCGGATCAAACCTCTAAAGATGGAGGTTATTGATTCGCTGTGGCGACCCCTTGAAGGGAAAAGCCGAAAGGAAAAGAAGAATGTGATCGAGAAAAACTGAGATCAGTTTTGGATTCTTCACCCAAGTTTGTCTTGAAAAAAAATGTCTGGTAACATTCAACAAAAAAATTGCGCTGTAATGTTTTCAAAGATTGTTGGTATTGTTTTGGCTCAAATAAAGGAACGACGAGTAGCTTTGATTGATTGATTTTTCTTCTCTCCTATTAGGTAAAGTAATAGTGAATGGCTTTTGTCTCCATGTTGTTTTGTTTTGAAATTTTGCACGTTACTTATTGTCACCACTTAAAATGAAAACGTTCAGAACCCCGTAATCAAGATCATAAATACAGAGTTAAATTTAGCCAAATCATTTTGAGGAACAAGGAACAAAACGGGCATGTGGTGACGATCCATACACATACAATCTAAACCGGTCAAAAACCATCTTTTTTTTTTAATTCTCGCATCGTAAGATAAAATGGTTTTCAGAAAAAAAATGTGTAGGCAGTCCTTCGATTCTCACTGAGCAAATATTTGGCATTGGGATAATTTCATCCACTCGAGTGTGTTTACACTGTATCTACTGTAGCTACTCTCTCTCACACACACACACACACACACACACACACACACACACACACACACATTTATTACATAACGCAAGCTACCACTGATGAAATGGGTGATTTTTCCCCTCCCCCAATCACTGCCACATCCACCCTCTGGGCCCTTCATTCCCCCCACCCCCGAAATAGTGCTGAATCATAGCGCCGACACCAGCCAGACTGTCAATTTTGTTGTCTCCGCCTCCTCCTCTTCGCTGTTGGTCCTCCTCTCTCTCCCCCAACGCTATCTGACTCATCTGCAAATTCCTACTTTGACAGACAGCTGGGATAGGCTCCAGCAACCCCCGTGACCCTAATGAGGAATAAGCGGTACGGAAAATGAGATGAGATGGGATAATTTAACTGTCAGCAGTTTGGTATATAATAGTATTCAATAGAAAACGTTGCATAAAAACAACAGATTGACATCGTATACTATCCTGTAGTGTAAACGTCACATCGGCCATTTTGAATGAATCTCGACTTACTACCGTTTTTTTTCTGAACGGAACCATGTTGTAACTCGGATGTTACCAGTATCTTTTTTTTTTAATAAACCAAGTATCAAAAAATGTATTTACAACTTTATCGAACAATAAACAAGTAAACAGACTCGGGCGTTCTGTTGCTTCAAGGGTGAAAGCACCGACCGCAACATAGACGCTAATTAGCATTAGCATGAAGCTAGCGAACTGAAAGGCCAGGATGTGGTTCAAAATAAAAGTTTAATTCGTTGATTTGTATTTTAGTCTGACTGTGCACTTCAACTGGGAGTGGATTTTGACCAGCTGTGGGGTCTTTTTATCATTTGGATTGTTTTTTATTTATATTAAGGCACCATAGTGTGATAAGATTTTTATGACTGACTCGACTGCATTTCTTAAAGAGACTAAGGGGGAAAAAATGGAACTGAAAACAACAATTTTAGCACAATCCCTTCAAAAAAAAATGCAAATTGGAACATTTATTTCACTGCAAGAATACATGTTTTAATAGAACATTGGTTGAGAGGATGCCCCCGTTGAAAGATGTATAAAAATGAATCCAAAAGCTTTTACAAACAACACCACCACAAATCAACACTTGAAATTATTGCAACCACCGGTGGGATAAACTCAAGTGATGTGCTTCCACCTTAAAACTTTGCGAAGCAACCTCGACATTCATTATTAAGATACCATGCGCACAAAAAAATTATAATAAAATAAAATTGAAATACTCTATGAGCTTGTTTCACATAATTTTTTTTTTTTTTTCCTTTTGGTTGAAATAAAATCATATTAAATCAAGACATTGTTTTGCTGGAGTGTTTCTGCCCGGAAAAGGCAACGTGAAGTTTAAAAGCTTAAAAACCACCCAAAAAAAAGATTAAAATGATAAAACAGTTAGTTTCAATAATAATAATCTCAATAGAAAGTTACCTTCTGATGTTGACATGAACGATATAAAACACAAAAAGGCACGATTGGTAGAGAGGTGTGATGTTTGGATGTCTGCTGGAAAAAGCCAAAAAAAGTGCACCGATGGTGTAAAATGAGTTTTGGAAGGCCCGAAAAAAAAATCGAAGTGTGCCTCATTCGGAATATGCAAGCAAAACCCTGTGGATGATTTACGGCTATTCATACCCGTTAAAATTCAGCATTGCTGTGAGGGAGGTGCTGGGGGAGGGGGGATGTTTCATGGATACCATGTATAAGTGTGAAAAAAAAAGAAGGTCCATGGCTTGAGAGTACACAACAGGTGAAAAAAAAAAAGACGTCAACTAAAAAAAATCCCATAATTGTGTCCGTTTTGGAGGCTACAGCATCTCCACATAGTTCTCAGGGATGAGGCCCCGCTTGCCCTCCAGTTCCCCCTCCAGCCAGCCCGGCTCTGTGGACTGGGTCACTGCAGAAGGAGGTGACATGGAGGAGGAGGAGGAGGATGAGGAGGAGTTGGTGTTTGTGGTGGCAGGGGTGGGGTTTTTGCGGAGTACGGTGTTCGGCGGTCGGAGGGTAAGATAAGAACAGAGCACAGGGGAATCAAGTGAGTGTATATTTTTTTAGGGGGGGTTCATCCTGATTTTGAATTTTAAAAAAAATGTGTGTGTCACATGAACGGCCACCACATCTAATATGGCCACTTAAGACACTGCACGTTGTTTTTGCAACATGACCGCCACATGCCATGGAATTCTACGTTTGAGATTATTTTACTAAAAACTACGTCAATCAGTTTTGTCATTCACAATCTTTGTTGTGATTTCCCGGAAATAAATATAGATTGAACATGATTTGCATATTATGCGTTTTCGGCTTTTATTTTGTCTTAATGCAAGGAATGAAGTATAGGGGATGATATTTTCACAAATGATGCCAATTTCTTGCCCGTGCTATTACATCATATTTAGTATCCATTTTTTTTCAATTTTAGGTGATCCATACATTTTTTTTAACCACCAAGTATGGGCTCAGTATATTGCAATTTTTTTCTTCAGAACCATAAAATGTTATCTACAGATTTAATAAAGACACACTTTGGATATTTTAACAGCACTTCATTTCAATTTAAGACCTTGCTATAAATTATGACCATCAAGTGTCGGCATATCGGACTACATCATATACACTAAACTGCAATTTATTTATTTTTTTGAAACATCTGCGGATTTAAGGAAGATGCACGTTTGAGATGAAGAGCATTTTAAAGGCACTGCTAGAATTGCACACCATTCCAGTTTTGATAATTTCATTGTGGTATGAAAATTCTGCATGCCAATGATACAAACGTGTCTAAAAAACATGGATTACGGGGACAGGAAATGCATGGTGGGATCCGTACGGTAACCTAATCTTCATTTCCTGCGAGAGTGATTAAGACTCTGCGGAACTTCTGGGGAGGAAATATGAGTCGGCCATCCACCGCCACCGTCCCTCTTCCCATCTTATCTTTCCGTTCAAGATCAAGATCAGATTGGGAGTTCGTATTTTTTTTCCTTTCCTCCCAATCCCAATGTCGGCCGCGGCCCGCCGCGATTGCGCGATCACACTTACCGGCGTTGAAAATTGCGCCGACCTGGAAGGATAGCTCGGTGTGGTGCTCGGCCTCGCACGGGTACACCGCCTTGGCTTTCTTACTGATGACACTGAAAAATGGAAGCAATCATTGAGCGGGGAGGTATTTGGTGGGGGATTGCCGAAAGGTCCAAACATGACTTGAGACCTTGTAACTGATCCTTCCGAGCACCACGAGAGAATGAGAGATGGGCGTTTGATGATTCCCTTGAACGATGGCTTGATTGGGTGGCCGTGAGGAGTTTATCGATGGCTCGGTAATATATTTTGGTTTTGACTTTCAGGTTTGGTTCAAATTGGATGCGGCGAGCTAACATTTGTGAGTGCGTGTTTGCGTGTGTGTGAGAGTACTTTTTGCTATAATACTGTATATACTCTAAAAACACGCACATAACCTATTCCACGGATGATTAACTTCAATACTGGAGGAGGCCACATTCATGATCACAAAAACACAAAATATAGATTTTATTTTTCATTAGCAATTTAAAATTCAATGTATAAGATCAACTGTCCTGAGGCAAACAACAAAATAAAAATATAAAAATTTGAGGGCTCGCTTCCATAAGAATTCAAGGATGGCACAAAATTGCTGAACTGCAACCTAATTCATTTTCGACATTAACTCATTCACTGCTAGACAATGTGCATAATGTGTCCACTCCAGTGCCAGGGTTTTTGTCGTGTTTCACTCAAATTCCAGGACACACAGAATATTACATAAATATTCAATGCAGTGTAAGAAACCTTCGAAAAAGTTAATTCCCATGTTATATGTGTCTGGAGTTATCCGAGCTTGAAATGGGGACGGTTGTACTCAAGGCAAATGTGTGGAGGGAAAACAAAGGTTAATAATTAATTAGTATGTTCTTTGTTCGTCCTGTATGACATTCCAAACTGGAAAAAAAAATATTAGTCCTATGAACGGTATCGGACCCGCAATGGCTGCCATCTAGAGGGGAATTGACATATTACAATAGTATCACTTAAAACTAAAGTCGACCTCTGCAATCTCTCACCTACACAAATGTTATTTTGAAATGTATTTGTATTCACTTTCCCATATTTATTTATTTATTTTTATATACTTTTATTTATATACTATATTTATGTATTTATTTATTTATTTATTCAGGCAATTTTCGAATTAGTTTTTCATTTACTTTTTTCCTTCTCATATTTGGTGGAAAACACACAATGAATTTTTACAATTAAATTTTAGCAGTGTTTTTTTATATTTTAGGGCTTAAAAATAAACAAATAAATTAACCAATCAATAAATACATATACATATTAAATTGATTAAAGGGGACATTTAGACTAATCATGGGGCCACTCAAAGTCTAGTTGGGGGGCCTAGCACTTGCCCCTCGCTGACTTATTCTGTGGTAATACAACCCTGCATATTCACACTGATCCATTCATAATTTACATTTTATTTTCCTTTTATGGAACCTATCCCACCTATCCTCAGCTGAAAAACTCACCTATCCATGTTTTTGTGCTCCTTCTGAAAGGCTCTAAGATGCCACAAAATGCCGCCAAAGCCCTGTCTAGTAGGAAAGTAGTACATTGGGGTCAAGAAAGTAGGGTCAGGTGACACAGCTAAACGACTGAGAAATAACCTTTGAATGACGGGGAGGAGCTGAGCTTAGTCTGGGTCGTAAGTGGAAATTCTATCAAGGCATCTATCATTTTTAAGGCTCATAATGTGAGATGAGTTTGCTATTAGGATGTCAAATTTAAACATGTCGGCAATTATCTGCATTTTAGAACACTGTCAAAGTCGCATTTTTTTCCAAATTGCTTTGCTTTATCTGATTTTAATTTGGGTTTTGTATGTCATGAGTTTCTTATTTTTCCCCTTAACGCTGCCATACGTTTTTTTCTGAAAACTGCATGATCTCAATCCTGCAGTGGATTCACATTAAACCCAAAGTGTGGAAAACATTCAAATAAGGAGCGGAGAATTCAGAATTTGGCTAGCGCAAATACAGACATGGCAGAAAGATTTTCTTTTGGTCCTTTCTGGGAAAAAAAATGCCTGTCATCGCAAATTGTTATCACCAAGCCAGCAGCACTGCCAGGTAGGCGCCGAGTGCTTCTAACACACGGCACAGTTGATAAATATTTCATATTCTTTTCTTGCAGACACGCAATGAAGGAAGGTAAGATGCTTTGGGGGGAAAAAAAGGAAAGCAACAGGCCTCAGTGAGGTTTGCATGTTAACAATTTTCATCAACATTTGTGTTCGTAAGATTAATGGACCGGACAGAGCTGTTTACAATTTCCAGCGTCGCATCTAAAAGCGGCCAAATCAGCCCCCAATTTCATTGTGGTCAACTCAAAATGGCAAATGAGTTCCCAGGTGCCTCGCTTTTGTCAACAAAAGGGACCGAGCTTGATGCTTCCGCTGCATTCGTAGCACATCCAAATAATGGCAACATTCAAGAGTGTAAGATTTTTTTATATACCTTTCAAGTGGCTTTTCTTTTTCAGGTGTGTAGACGTTTTGACCTTCTCCTAACCATGAGGCTGCTGCCATGGACGCTCTGCAGAAAGAAATGTGATAAGATTTGCATCTCAAGATACATTCAAGCTCAGAAGGAGCTATGTTTAGCCTAGCTTTTTTGTAAACGTTCTGGGGAGTTTTGACTTTTTGTTTTTGGTTCTGCTGACATCAAATCGTGGGTAAATGTCATATTTTTAAGGGTAACGCCAAGATGACATCTGCCACTATCTCTCGTGTGACGCTGTCTTAGTTTGGGCTTTGTCTTCGTCCACCTTTTGCACGTTGTTCCCAAAAAGGACAACTGCTACGTTCTGAGATGCTAAGTACGTCAGTAACCATGGTGACAATTCGAAACGCCAACACCAACCGCCTGAAATGATATCACGGGTTTATCGGTAAATGGATTCAACCCTAATACGGCGCATCAGCGGCCGCGGGTGTGCTTGACGTAGCCCGCTGTCGCAACTGCCGATTCCTCGGGTTTTGGACGTACAGCGGCAGGCGGGGGGTCCAGGTAAATGCTGAGTTGGAGGCAAGGAGAGCGTGAGGAGAAGCCAGGCGTCCCTCTGCGTCCCATGCCCGCCTCAGGGCCAGCGCTAATACATCGCATAATGGGCCAAATTTCCGGCGAGCTGCCGCTTCCATAGAGACGCTAATCAGGGGAATTAAAGGGAAAGGCTGGGGAAACGGGAAAGCTGCGCAGAATATGGCGTATATTCTGCGCAGCTTTCTCGTTTCGGTTTCCCCAGACGCTCCATACCCAGCGGTGGCTGCTCTGTTGGGACCAGGCTTGAGTGTGATTCATAGCTCCGCATCGGGATGGGGGTGTGGGGGGACAAAGTGCTACCGCGCAGCAAATCCGCTCATTAACCACGGTCTACCCTCCGGGCACAAGCGAGTGGGTGAGATGAGGGGAAAGTCACCCACATTCCTCAATGGTGTATGACGATGAAAACCACGGAAATAAATTGTCGCTTATGTTAGCAACTAGCGGACACGTACATGCGTAAAATCGGGTGGCGGCAGCGGTGGTAAAATTGATTAATGCGGGTTGGGGGAATGTTGTCAATATTTTGCGGACTGAAGTTTCAAACCAAACACAACAAAACATTTTTTTTTGTGTCAGAGAGAAGATTCATGATGAACTCACGGTCAAGCGACAAAACAGTCGCGGACG
The DNA here is from genome assembly GCF_051943395.1 of Hippocampus bargibanti. NCBI lineage: Eukaryota > Metazoa > Chordata > Actinopteri > Syngnathiformes > Syngnathidae > Hippocampus > Hippocampus bargibanti. Next base: position 13,000,396 of record NC_142743.1, on the reverse strand, counting down.
GGCCAACTCCGGGGGAATATTTTTTGGACTGTAGTTCACATGCTACTTATTTTTTTGAATTGTCTGAAACAAAGGGGATTTTATTTTTCCCTTAATTTTTGTCATTTCATTTATGCCAATGCCATCAGATTTAAATACATTTCACTCATTCACCACCACTGATGAGTGGACTTCATTTTTTTTAACAGGTGATGGATGGGGGAAATATCTGTCGCTACTGTACTGTAAATGTCACACTTGGAAACTTCACTGGTTCACCACTAGGAGATGACATCAATGTCCCATGGTTTTTTTTGTTTTTTTTTTTAATATGAGATCAGTAGAGTATGTGGCTCCTGTGGCTGATGACAGTAGTTGTGGTTCAATATGACTTCACATATAAGCGCACCTGCGTATAGGAAAATCATGGCTTTTGGGTGCACCTTATACACCGGAAAATACGCTAACTTCACTTTTTAAAAAAAGTTATACAGAAGTAGTCATTCTTTGGTTGATTGTCGCCATTTTAGGAAAAACACGTTTTGCTTTGTTTGAATGCTGCTATGCCGATGACCATTTTGTGTTTGGGAGCCTTTTACAGAGCGTCTTCGCCTTTATTAAATTCATAGAGTTGCTTGTTCTGTAGCGAGAAGGTGACACATGCCAGTGTCTTCTTGTGCCGGTTCCAAGCCCGGATAAATACTGAGGGTGGTGTCAGGAAGGGCATCCAACGTAAAAGCTTGGCCAAAACAAACACGCGAATCAAACCTCTGAAGATGGAGGACACTGATTCGCTGTGGCGACCGACCCCTTGAAAATACAAAGAAGTTTCAAACCAAACACAGAAAAACTTCTTTTTTTATAAGAGAGAAGATTCATGACGAAATCACGGTCAACTTGGGCCAACTCCGGGGGAATATTTTGTGGACTGTAGTTTCAAACCAAACACAGCAAAACATTTTTTGGGTGTACGAGAGAAGATTCACGATGACCTCCGGGCCAAGTGACAAAACAGACGCAGATGGGCCAACTACGGGGGGATATTTTGTAGACTGTAGTTTCAAACCAAAAACAGCCAAACCTTTTTTGGTCTTGATTACACCAATGGCTGACACCGAATGAGTGAATTTACTTGAAACAACATCAATTGGCATTGTTTTACATAATCATTTGGATTGTTATGAACTCTTGACGGCCAACTTTTTTTCACACGTAATTTTAAATGTCATTAAAACAATTCCTGCATGCGTCGGATTTGTATTTTGTTTGCAAGAATAAGATCCAAAGCATGTCCTTAAAACCAAACCACCAAGCCCAACAATGATTTTTGGCAGAACATCACGCCCCCCCAGCGAGTCTCGACGATGCGAAACGGGAGGGACGTGCATCGCAAAGAACTGCACACATAGTGGTTGTGGGAGGACTCCACGCATATCTTGCGAGGCAGACAGGCAAGCGGAGCTGGGGGGGGGGGGGTTCAGAATGAAAGAGGAAGCGCATAATCCCCCCCTCCGCCAGGCGCTGACAGGAGCCCGGCGAAAGGACGAACGAGGAAAAGATTTCAAGGTGAACTCAGAGACATGACACAGCAGAAGAAGAATGCCAAGCGCAAACCCACAATTCATTCGCTGCGTCAACATTCGGGACGACATTCACGGGCCGGCGGGCTGGGTCGTCAGCCGCGTGACTCACCTGGAGTTACTGCTACCCGATGAGAGACTGATGCTGAGAGGCAAACGCTCGCTTTTCTCCGACGTGGTGATATCCGACACCGAGGCCGACGACGACTGCGACGACACCGACTCGTTGCTGCCCATTGACGTCTCGTCGGCGGCCAGGATGGAGGTGTCGCAGGCTAATGACAAGGAGACAGGGGGGGGGGGCTCTCATTAAAATGGTTTTCTGAACAAACAATTATGGGATGGTGGTGACTTCCTCACCTCAAAAGTGATCAATTTTGCTTTTGACATGAGGTCTAAATAAATGGTTCGATTTTTCTCCAGCCGGTTGCGCCGCCCACGCCTCTTGCGACAACCGCTGACACCATTCAAGTCTGACTGGGCGAGCAAATGTGTTCTAAACAAGTTTTTCTTGTCCGTTTGATTAGAATTAAACTAAATACGTTTTCAATCATCCAGAAAATCGACAGCTTCCAGATACGGAAAGAACATCAATACGCCTCCGGCACAAGGCTACGAATTGATGCAATGTCACGCAGATGATTGTTTTGTCAAATGTGGTGATATCTCAAAACGTACCGCGGCGATTGGTGAGAATGACCGTCTGGATTCGTTCAAATCTGGCATGCAGCGGATGGAAGATAATAAGATTCATCGCCTACCGGTCTGAATGTCCATAACTTGCGGATTGTAGACAGCTAGCGGACGGCTCTGTCGATTCATCTTTTTGGACTGCCTCGTGGGTGCGGCAAAGCACGGGGCGGCAGGTGAAAGAGGGCACGATTCGGGTGCGTCTGTAAAGATCTGAATAGAGAGGGAAAAAATGAGCCGGGAAAACGAGTCTCGATACGCGGGCACCTGTGTCACGGTTTGAGTTGTCAAAAGGGTGACCACAAAAATGGCGTCGTTGACATCAATACGCTGTCAAAATGTCAGTCACTTGAAATGCAGAACAGAAAAAACAAAATGATTGTAAAGTTATTCACAACTTGGAGGGTGGGGGGGGGGGGGGGGTTATTGAGTGAACTGTAAACGCAATCATCGGGTCATTCGGTCGCAATGTTAACGACAACAGATTGGCTGATGCACAAAATAATTTGCAAATAAATCGACGAAACAAATGATGAACTGCTCAAACACTCCATGTGCCTGCGAGGGTGATTGTGATGGAAAGATGGAAACTAAATTCAGCTGTCCCATTTCCGAGAGGATCGAATGCGGCAGATGATGCAAATTCGGAATCATAAATAAATACATACATCCATAAATAAATAAACAAACCTATCCATAAATAAATAAAAATACATCATACAATAATATATAATAAAAATACATCATACAATATAATAAAAACACAATAAATATAAAAATAAATACACACAAATAAAAACATAAATAAACACATAAATAAATAAATAAATAAATAAATGAATTGAAAAATGAAAATAAATGCTACGTAAAAAATTTTAACAGATAGCTAGCTAGTAGATAGATAGCTAAACAGATAGCCAGATAGTTAAATAGATAGCTTGTTAGCTAGATAACAAGCTAGATAAATAAAAAAAAAACATTTTATTGTAGACTTTTGCTTACATTGCAAGCCTACGTGTTTGTTTTTGAAAAATGAATGAATCTCCAAGGATATGCTGGAGGTGCATATCCACAGGGAAACACAATTCAATTCTGATCTGTGGAGCTGAGAGGAACCTGAGTTGAAGATATGACCAAAAAAACAACTAACTTAAGTATCCCCTTGAGGGAAACTGGCCCTACTCTCCGGTAAAATAAAACAAACAGGTTCCGGATTCAAAGAAGGTTTGGTCCCCGGCAGTGTTTACATAGAGACAGGCGTGCCGTGGAGAGAGGAAGCTTCAGCAACAGAGCCTGCGAGAAGATCACAGGGATGGATGAAGAGGATGGCGGCGCGAGTAAGTGTGTGTGTGTGTGTGTGTGTGTGTGTGTGTGTGTGTGTGTGTGTGTGTGTGTGTGTGTGTGTGTGTGTGTGTGAGCGAGTGGCTGAGAAAATGCAAGTGTGAACAGGCGAGGCAGACACACGGGGGGATGGCATGAGAGAGAAAGTTTGTTGGAGCAAGCAAGGCAGAGAGTAGGGGAGTTGGGGCAGAGGGGGAGGAAGAGAGACAGGGAGAGACAGAGACAGAGACAGAGACAGCGAGAGCGAGAGCGAGAGAGAGAGAGAGAGAGAGAGAGAGAGAGAGAGAGAGAGAGAGAGAGAGAGAGAGAGAGAGAGAGCCAGAAAAGTGAGAAATTTGATTTGGCTGAGACTTTGGGCTGCCTCTCTCTGGGCAGATGGAGGTGAATGTAAAATGGGGCTACTCTGCTCTCGCAGACCATTGACAGTCTGAAGTTGGACTCTGGCTGTGTGGAAAGTTTCTGTCAGTCGCTCACTCGCACAATCCAAACCTCCACGCTCCAGCTTCCAAAAGGTCCCTCCTCGTTGCATTCTAACCAGTGTGGGCACGGTGTTTTTCATTGTGGGCTATTTACAGTTTTTGCTCAATTGATAGGATTATTGTATTTAAGTAAATAGTATTTGAAGGGGATTCTACTCACCCAACTGTACAGCTATTTGCAGGAAACTGATCGGTGCGATCACACCACATCCATAATTTATGATTTTTTTTTCAAAAGCACAAATCATAATTCGAAAGCACGGAAACAGTATTTCAAGTAGATCTTACAAAGTCAACCTTAAAAATACAAATGAGAGATCATTTGATTTCTGAAGAAAAATGTGGGGGAAGGTGTAGCTATAAATATATATATATACACAAAACAGCAGAAGAATTTGCCGTAATTTCCTGATAAATTTGCCAGCAGTATGATTTCTCCTTACATCTTTCATTTAATGAGGCCAAAGAAAGAAAAAAAAAAGAGAAAAAAATACACTCACGCACAACACGAAAAGCTCTTAGCTGGCATGCCGTCTGATCTCAGCACGGCTCCCAAACAGATTACAAAACTAATCTCAAACCTTTCCTCTCTTCCCTCCTTTGAGGTTCCTGCGCAAGTAACAATGAATGGAGAGATTAGGCGATCAGATGAACACGTAACCGTATTACATTGTTTAAACCAGCGTTCGATAACTGGGATTCAGATTGACGTTTGCGGCTGTCAAGATTGTGGGGGGGGGCACACATGCTCAAATGGTGGTTTGGATGCGTTTCATTTCTTCTTAATTAAGGGTTGAGCTCGCTTGCTTCCTAGCTGGTTCGTAGGTGGAGAGACCGTCGCGCTTTTGAACCACAGCTGAGAGATTCTCCATGCATGTAAAATCTGTCGTAAAGCAAACCATCAATAAACGAGAACGTTTTTTTGCCCACTAAAAGGATTTTACAATCTTAACAGTGAACACCAACGATATTTTGGTTCACATAGGTAAAATATTGTGGTTTGTTTTTTGTGCCGCATACTCTATTTTAAAAATGCCTTGCTGTGCTGACTCACACGTTGCCGGTAGAACATTTTGGGGAAGGAACACCCAGTTACTGGATGTTTTGTACTCCAAAAAAAACCCCAATACTTTTGCCACTGATACCACTTCACCGGCTTGATACCAGAATTGCCCACCTAAGATCTGAAATGTGTCAAACGCGATAAAAGGGGAGTACAGTTTGATAACCCCCCTTATTAGATTTATCACCTTCTCTTGATGCTCAATGAGGATCTCCACCACAATATTTTGGAACTTGAGGTCCATGATGGCGGCCACCGTATCCTCTTGTGGTCTCATCAGCGTCGGGCCAAAGACCACGCCCAGATTAGCCACCGTCATCAGATTCTGCTTGCTGTGGGCCGCCACGCTGGAGGGTGAAGAAACATTGCAGTTAGAAGAAAAACAAAAAAAGACAGTTTGGCTAGGGTTTGTAGCGGGTTAGCCGCTAATAAGTAGCTGGCAGCTCGCGAGCTGAAGTAGCATTGACACTGACGATGGATGGTAACTTAAAAATGATGTTACAATTTTCACTACCTCTGAGGGGTCCATTTTTCATACTTCACTGCATTTACTTTCTATTGTTTACATTCATCGTAATGTCAAATAAAAATGTTTGAAATGTTGGTGTACTTTCTAAAAATCCCTGTTTTTACATTTGTAGAGACTAAAAGGTTGAAGGTCCTCATATTTATTTCCCAAAGCGTAAAACAAGGAATGTCAAATCGTGAAATGATTGGAAGTTATTTCGTTAATGTGAGGCGGTGGAAAAAGTGGGATCAAAAAACTATTTTCAAGACAGGTGAAGGGATTTCACAGTCAAATTCTGCTGCAGTGCGGCGCATCTACAAGGGGGGTTGGGGGGGACGGCTTCTTAAATAGCTCCCGATGATCCCTTTGAAGACAAAAAAAGTGGTGACAACTCGCATTTATAACATCGCTGAAACCATTTTCGGATCGGAGTGTGAAATTTTGGCTTTGCTTTCCGTTTCCCCTGCAAGACATGCACGTGCGCCAGCACCCCGCTCCTGCAGCCTCCCCCCCCCAAAAAAAAAAAAAAAAATATATATATATATATATATATATATATATGTAATACAGTAAAGTCTCGTTATATCGATATCGGATATATCGATAGTCCCGGTTATATCGATACTATTTCTATGCACGCACGGAGAAAATTACATGCAAACAGGGTCGGATATATCGATAGTCCCGGTTATATCGATATTTTTTCGGACTCCCTTGAATATCGATATAACGAAACTTTACTGTATATATATATATTAAATAATACAATATAAAAATGTAATGATACTATAAAAATGCAATATAAAAAATACAAAATAATACAACAAAAATACAAAATTATATATATAGATACATGTATATAATTTTTTTCAGTGTCCCCAGTCTGGAGAATTTCACGCCGGATAATCCAAATTAAATTTCAATAGCGCTGCCTGCAACAAGAGCCTGATCCCGCAGTGGGATTCTATGAAATAAGATATAGCAGACGTTAGCCGCCTCAGGGAGCAGTGGGATTATTTACTTTTCCTCAATTTGCTCATATTCGGTTTATAAAAAGCTTGCCAAGGTAAAACCTTGTAATGCTAGCTAACATTATTTCTTGCTGATCTAATGTGGTTGATAAAAGGTGATGCGCCAATTGTTGATCACCCAACGGTCGTGCGGTCGGGAGGTGGGGCTGAAAATGTTGTCATGGAGAATTTGTGTTGGCAGTAGGATACAGATAACGTTGTGGAAGTTCAAGCTTGATGAATATTATATAGCAAAAATGATATAAATGGAATCAATGGAAAAGTGACTTTTTGATCGCTTGTATCTAAAGGACGCATGGATAGTTTGACGGATTGTGACAGCGAGCGAGCCGTTTTGGCTGGATTGTGATGTCACAATTTAGCTCATTTGCATCAAAACTGCTTCCGCGCTTTGTCTGCCCGTGACGGCTGGAACGTGAAATCTTTTTTTTTTCCCAGATGATTGTGAGTTCGTTTGATTGACAAATTGGTGCAGTGAAAGAAGTGCTACCTTGACTAAAACGATTGTGTCTCTAAATGGGAAGTAAAAAAATCTTATCTGGTCGTTAAATTCAATTCAGTGTAAAATCATTCTGAATTTCTGCAAAAATCTTCTGATTCGTACAACTTCCCTCATATTAGCCTGCTCGTCGAGCAGATGCCTCGCCCCATCTGCAGTTGAGCAAATCTACAACCCACTGGCCGTTATTTGTCAAAACACATGAAAAGGCGAAAGAAACACGCTAAAGCGCGAGAGGCTGCTGGCGCCGTCAGCGGCAAAGAAAGAGATGGAGTGACAGCAGGGAAGGGGGAGTGAAGAACTGAAGAGTGGGAGTGAGGGAGAAAAGAGAAGAAGCATGTGGAGTGAGAACGAGGAGACAGACAGACAGGCAGGCCGAACGAAGCGAGTTCCGAGCTTGGGGAGGATGCAGATTGCATGAACTTATGACCACTACGGGGACGGGAATCACTCACTTGGCCAGATGCTTCATAAACAGCCCGAGGACTTGTCGATTCTTCTCCGGCAGCTTGTGGACTAGGCAGTGGACGGCTTGGATGCGAGACTCTGGACTGCCGCCCTCTGTTGAAAAAAAATAACGAAAAAATAAATAAGTGGCAGAAAGCCAAGAGTGGACAGAGACTGTAATCATCCAATCAATTCTACTTCTTAGCCCCAAGCGCCTAATAGGACACATTACGGAAAATAAAAAGTTAGCAGATCTTTAAGGACGCAATCATCGGGGAAGGAGGGGTGATAAAGCTCCGGGACGTGGCGTTAAGGGCAAGGGAATGATGCATTTCCGTTTCAGAGGAGTAATGATAATATACGGTGTGAAGCCTGGTGGAATTTGGCAGTGGGAGAAGCGGATGGAGGAGGGGAGGGTGGTGGAGGGTGGGCGATGGGCTTTGCAGAGGAGACAGATTTATATTTAAAAAAAAAAGAATGGCTTAAATATCTCCTCACACTTGGGCATCTGAGCGCCCACGCCAGATAGCATTACTATGGAAACGATGACATGGTGGGGGGGGGGGGGCGTCATCTGTCAAACACCCCCCAAAAAATACATAAAGAAAATAAAAATCACCGCTAATCCACTTTTCAAAGCCTCTCCTCTCGTTTTGAGCCGCTGATGAAAAAAATGCCGTCAATCTCATCCAATTATAGCACTTGTTTTTGAATAAGATTTAATTAAAAACAAAATCGTACGGCGGTTGAAATAAGGATGCTTGCTATTCAAGGTCGAAGGGAACATTTGTAGGTATGTGAAATAACATTACACAAGCGTGGTTTAAAAATATTTAAAAAAAAGCGATTTAATGTAAAGACACACACACGCATACACACACACACAAGAGTGCTCCATAGATGAGTGGATCGTGAATGTCATTTCACATTGACGTTTTAACTCTCCAGAAGTTTCAAGAACAAATGCTGAACAGAAAGCGAGCGCGAGACAAAATTAAGAAAAGCTCAGCCAGTCAGTCGGCGTGCTGGGGGCTCTTCTCGACGAGCACCGTAAAGGACTTGGAAGTCAAACCTAATCAAAGTGTGATTGAAGTGGTGGATTTTCAGCTTAAGTGCTTTCATAAATACATGGTATTTATGATTTAGTCATGGCGGCCATTTTGATGCAGGGGAATTACAATTCAGATGCACTCACGACTGAATAAAAAAGTTAACTAAATGTGTTAAATTGACCACCAAAAATAATCAATCATACAAAAATATCTGTCTCAAAAATATAATAAACATTTTTAAACGATATTTAGAGCAGGTGCAACCAATTATTTGGCCACTTATGTTCCCGCACAGGTATTTATTACTGCAGCAGCCACTTGTTTCTAAATGAAAAACATCCATGACAATGAAAAGGTTTTGCATTTGGTGTCGCTTCAGAGTGAACAAGAATAAAACTATGGTTTAACTACAACTTAACTTTTCAAAACACAATTACAATTTATTAAAACACCCTCCTTTAAGTTCGAGTACCAGATTTTCCAAACTATAAGGCACACCGGATTATAAAGCGCACCTTGAATTAATGACATTTAAAAACCTTTTCTATAAATAAGGTGCTTTTTGACAACTCCATTATCTCCCAAAATGAATAACAAACTATTTTATCATTTCCTCAGCGGTAAAGTATTAGTATTTTCATGACACTGGTTATCTTTTAACTACAGCAAAGTAGAACACGTAGAGCAACATTTATACCACACATTTTAACGAGTTTCCCTAAATTTGGTAAACTCATCAAAAAAATACATTGATGGTGTTACGGTAAATTAAATGTGAGCGCAATCACAATACAGGAACACTCGTAATAGTGCAAAGCAATAACAATAACTCAAATGACTGAAAAGCAATAGTAGCATCACAATGCAATGTTGTTCGTGTGCTAATGTCCATATTCACAATTCGACTAACCTTGTTCAACGGTAAACACACAAAAGAAACATGAATCTCACGTTGTTCCATATTTAAGGCACATGTTCAGTTTTTGAAAAACATTAAAGGCTTTTTGGTGCGCCTCGTAGTGCGGAAATACGGGACCCCTTCTCAACCAAGCTAGCATAAATAAGCGGCAAGCGTGTTTGCTTCAAGATGTCACTCCTAATTTATTATAAAACTGGAAAGAAAAGACATTGACCCATTAAAACACCATTTTTTTAAACCAAACCACGTTATTTTCTTACACTCTGAGGCTTTCTCATAAGATGCTAGCATATGTGAAACACTATAGATGGGATAACAGAAATTAACACACCAATGCTAAACCATCAAACAGTCATTCCCATTTTAACAGCAACCACCATTTTGTTCTTTTGTGCGCCTGTACATGTTGATTGCACTCGGAACACATACTTGCCGGGCTGATGAACTCTTTGTAAAGTCCGTAAGTCATCAGTGGCTCGGGAAGGCTCCTGCACGGGTAGAAGGGAGAGTCGAAATATGTGAGAGGGGTAGGAGTAAGGGAGACAGAAATAGCAGCCGTAACTGTTTTACGGGTGCACAGTCATGATGAATGCGGCTAGGGTCGAAGGGGTGGGAACGGGTTGGGATGGGGGGGATTAAGACAGCGTCCTTTTTGAGATAACCAAGTTCATCTGAAGGTACTTTCACCGCGGAGCTGGACGCCGTCCAGAGGCACTTTAAATCTCGGCGGAAAGTGAGGACATTGGTCTTATCCGGACGGGACAGATATTGAGGAAACAACTCAAATACATTACTCGAGAGTCAACAACTTTTGCAAATGAACGAATGAAGGGGAGAGTTAAAAATAATAATAAAATAACTACCAAATATTATAATACAAATTCAGTTTCAAATTATTTCCATATTTTTCAACAGACTGCCTGCAGGAGCCAAAGACCATTTTAATGTCGGCGCTTCACCCACACGCTGTCAATCTGCCGAATCGACGGGGGCAACATTGCGCGATCGACTCCTTAGCGGCCATTGATCAGGAAAAATTCTCTTTTTTTTTGTTGGGCAGAACCTTACCTCAGGTATAGCTTTAGCGCGCTGGTTATGGTTTTCACGTCCCAGTCCTCGCTGGTGGACAGGTCCACTTCGTTGCTCTTCTCGTCTGAAAAAAAACACACAGATATTGTCAATGTAAAATCAATACATTTTCAAATTGACATGTTCGTCAATTTGTACTTCACAACTGCACTTGGCTTGCCATTGCGAATGTCACATGAACAGTTGAATCGCGACATTTTATCATTTGTAATTTATGATTTTCTGTGGTTTTATTTAGGTGCTTGTTTTGTGATTCTAAAGTATCCTTGAGAGGCTTGAAAGGCGCTTATAAATAAAATGTATTATTATTAGCAAGTCAAGTCCGAGAGCAATTTGACATCGCTTTTAGTCGACATCAGAGGGAGCTATTGGCCTGAAAAGGATGAGAAAAAATACAAATAATCTAGACTAGTGAGGGCACATCTAACACATCCTAGCAAATAGCACGTTTGCGTTCAGTTCACTTTTAAGTACCGGAATGACTAATTGCACTTCAACCAGAGTATTTATTTATTTTAACACGAGTTTCTGTGTTGGCCACCTCTGGGAATACGCAGTCGCAATTTTAACAGCAAATTGGGATTTTTTTTTCTTTAGCGAGGCGCGAATAAATATACACAGTAAAAGTTGTAACGAGACGTAGGAGGCCGATAAAAGCGCTGCAGATGGGAGCGCGTTCGAGCCCCAGCGGACACGAGAGCAAGTTAGCGGTTCGACACTAATTACAAGATTAATTAATCCCTCACTACTTCAGAGGCGCTGCAGGGACTCTGGAGAGCTTTCGGGATGGGAATTGAAAGGCGCGGAAGTGTGTTGCGTCATATGTCAGGCGCAGGAACCAACGTTAGTCATCTATTTTTGTCCTCAATTTTCCGGCATATTTTACCTCATTCTTTTTTTAATCGCGGGCAATGCGGCAGGTCCACAGTGGGCAGACCCCAGACCCAGATACCTTTTTTTTCATGCGAGTTTGATTCATTTTTTTGGGGGGATAAATACTCGTAATTAAACTAATTTTGAAAGAGGGTTGGCAGGAGTTACAGTTATTTGCTAACCGCAAACCAGGAACTGCTGTCTACCCACATATGCATTTTACAGTGGAGTCAGTTTTGTCTGACACACAAAATTCATTCAGGCATATTTTCATACGACAAAGCAGCAATGCTAGCAAATAAATACAATGAAATAAAATACAATTAACTCATTCACTGCCATTCACGAATTTATTCAGGAATTGAAAAAAACAGATCGCCATTACCGACTTTGTTTGGGTTTAGTTTTTTCATGCTTGAGTGCGGATAAAGCGCTGGCCATGGCCTCTGGCAATATTTTTTTCTTTTCCACAAGGGGGCAGCATTTCCTTTTTTTCCATGGGAACAATTGTTCCAGCTTCAGCTGTTGTTAAACTGCTATATAAACCAATATGTATGTATTTTGGACATCCACCCTCATTTCAAACTCAGATAACTCCAAGTCAAATAATTTAGGAATTAACTTTCTGACGAAAGAAGAGAGTCAAAGATTTCTAACGCTGTATTGAATGTTTATGTAGTCTTAAAACTCAATATTCTGTGAATCCTGCAATTCAAGTGAAAACGACAAAAACCCTGGTACTGGAGAGGACACATTTTTGCACATCTGGCAGTGAATGAGTTTAAAAAATGCTAGTCAAGTGAAAAAAAGTGTTTTATATTGATTGTATTTTAAATCCGAAATCATGTGAATTAAAAATAAAACCATGGTTGAATAATAAATTGAATAAGTAAGTGTCATTCTTTTTTTTTCTTGATGCAGCTCTGGCGTTGGACCTGACTTGCTCGACTATGGGGTAGACTCAAGAGTGTCGGCTAACGCGTTGGTGGAAGACGAGACAGGCCTGGCTGCTTGCTCCCGCTGCTTGGGTTTGTTGCCATTCCGAACACAGAGCTGGAAAAGTCAGACCCGTGTCTGCCAGAGGAGGCGGCAAACTTGGGAGTAGGAAGTGGGGTGGGGGTAAATGTTGGGAGAAGCAAATGAAGAACTGGGGGTGGGGGGGGGATAGATACTGGGGGTGATTCTGTGAATGCGTGTGCGTGTGTGAATAGTACATGGGAGTGTCGTGCTTTACCAATTTTTTGGATTGGATTGGATATGCCTTTATTAGTCTCACAGTGGAGAAATTTACATTTCACAGCAGCAAAGTGATTTTGCTTGCAAAAATCACATTTCCTTTCCATAATTTCATGCGGAGGGTGGGACATTTTTTTCCTAACGATATTGTTCGTTTTTTGAGAGAGTTTTTTTTAATGCTCAAAAGTTTAGGACTTGATTGTCATACATTTTCAAGCACAATTTTGCCTTAATTTTTGCTCTTTTAACTCATTCGCTGCCATTTTTTAAAATCTCAATACAAAAAAATATAATAATTTCACAGGTAATCTTTAAAAAATTGGCAGCTTTATTCTCGCAATGTGATAATTAAGTTATTTTTTTTCATGTATTGCCTGTAAATCATCCTCATCGTCATACAAGAACTCAAGAACTTAAGGGCTTTCTTTCTCAAAGTTGGGGTCTTTATTAAGATAAAAAAATGACAAATTTCCCTTTTAATACCACTAATCTCGTCTCATAACTTGCGCCGCACACCAGTTCTATATTGACAATTGTATGAAGTGCTGCTAACACGAGTAAAAATTCTTTCTGGCCTTCACCCGTTCAAGCAGAATCTGCTTGTCTTCGGTTTTTACTAAAACCAGACTTGCGGCCTTAGGCGTAAATAACTTTGGCATATTTTGAAGAAGGGTGGTGGCACATGTTTTTAAGGCACGTGGGAACCCCCCACCTCGGAAACGTAAAAAAACTACAGCAACAACAACTTACCAATCATTAAGGAGAGGAGCTTTTGCACCTTGGAGCTGACACCAACGACTCTGTACAAGCCTTGGTCATTTATTCCTGCGTAACAACCATAAAACGGCGCATTGAAGTGTTATCCAAAAGGCTTTGGTTGTATAAAAATGAGCAGAAACATTAAATAAATGCAGGACGATTTGTCATTTGCATGTAAATACAGCAACAAGCAACTGTGGTGATGAGCGGGGAAGCCATTTTCAAAACTGGTGCACGCCTGACCCCTGGTGTGCAAACAGAGTCAGTGCAACGGTAGTCCCCGCCTTCCGCGGTTTTATTGTCAGCATCCTTTTTTTCTCCTCAATTTGAGAGCGTGTAATATCCCTGGCAAATTTGAACGAAATTGTTCAACAATGCTCACCTCTTGTTTCGATGGCACTGATGGAGTTCTTCACAAAAGTCAGCCCAACGTCATCCAATTGAGCGTCGACTGCAACAGAAAAATATGTCACCGAGGACCTTTTTTTTCCCCTCACATTAGTACTTTCTTTTAAACTTTCCACAGACTCTTCTTTACTCAGTGCGGTCGCTATTGCACTTACTTCCTCTTTCTTTTGAATATGTCCTCCCGAGATAGTGGCCGATCTGAAACGAGACATGCTTGTTATTGTGTCAATGGGCAGCTGCGTGTCAGCGTAACAATTGCTTTCGCTTTCATAGCAGAGCGAGCTGCCGCTGATGACATGGTGCAAGGTTGTTTTTGACTCACAGGTTCCTTCCCGCCCATGGCAAGCATCCAGAATTTGTGGTCATCCTCTGACAGAGCCTGCACTGTGAGGGCTGTGCCTGGCCTGAGAGAAGCAGCACATTTACGCCATGGCTAACGGCGTATTTCAATAAATAGTGGCTAGCTTTTGAAGAGATGCTTTTTCACCCAAAATCATCACCGAGCGTTATCGACAAAGTGTGACGACGGCAGTTTATGGATGCGATTGCTCGACAAGTCCACATGACTAAAACAATCCGAAAGCTTGATTTTGACTAAGCACCAAGAACATGTCGATATGCCACTAAAGCTTGTGGTCAAAGTGGCAAAAAATAAGATAAAAAATCCCCACAGACACTCAGACAGGAAGTAATTGTCAAGCTGTGTTGTTTTTTTTAAATTTTGGTTTCAACATGAATTAGATTTGACATAATTTGAAACAAACTGGCAATGTACGTTCATAAGACACTTCCGTCCAAATAAAATGGCCGTTTCAAAAGACAAATGAATCAAAACCTACCGATTTGTAATGTCGAGTTCCAGGCAGAACCTCCTGTCCAACATGTCTGTCGTTTTGCGGACGCAGGACTTGAGCGTGACCGACTCCGTCTCACCCTGAACACGAAAACCAATTCGGGATGAGAGAACTAAATGGCAAGGTGTTTCAACATCTGATCTGCGTGAAATGGCTAACTCACACTCCTTCCGCCAGATCGGTGGTCAAAAGTCACCATATGGAGGATCTTTTGCTCCTTGACGAACGTGCAGTAGCGTTTTACCCAGCTGGAACCAAAAGGGGGCGGTCCTACAAAACGCCACAAAAAAAAAAAGATGCCACGGATGAGAATAGTTGATATGAAAGTTTTAAATGCTCGTCACCGCTCAACAAAATAAAATGAAAAAAAAAATAGGAGGGAAGGAGTTCATGTTGGAAAATAAGGTCAAGTTGAAATTTCAAAATGACAACTTAAAGGACAATCACTTTTTTGTTTCCTAACTGACATCAGAAAAACCTTTGACAGCATCTAAAATACCCAAAACACGCAGGCTGATATTTTTAGTCAAATGCAAAACACCAATAAAAATGACTTAAAGTGTCTAAAAAGTACTTAAATTTGAAACCGGAAGTGGCCAGTTTCAGAAGGTCCCGCCCCCTTGTTCGTGGCGTCACGCCAAGACAAGACCTTGCCTTGCTCGAGAATCAAAACAATGGCTTCAGATTCAGAGAATATGCTTTCTTGTTACTCATCCAGTTATGAATATGATTCAAATAATTCTGAAGAGGAAAGCATAAATGTTTGCAATCGATTAAATAATTTATTCCGTCATTTTGAGGTATCTAGGGGGGGGGGGGGATGTAGCACCAAAAAGAGGCAGAAGATGGCGACAAAGTCCGTGGAAACGGGCTGAATAAGTCCTTACAATTTTTGTCAGCGAATAACATATAGATACTCGGTGCAACACACAAGGATTCACCATCGCGTTATGTGTTTTCCTTCTAATTTCGCCATCAACACGGATCAACACGAAGTTTTCAGCGTTCCTTCAGTAACGTGACGTGAGGACTCGTCACCAACTCAAAAACAAGACTTCCGGAATATTCAACGCGAGTCTTAAAACGTAAACTATAGCTATATGCGGTGGAATCTTTGTAAAATACGCTCAGTAGAAGTCATTTGAAGCGATTTTACAAATTATGGACACAACTTCTCCGGAGAGGTCGGTTGCTTTAAGTGCCTTTCGGGTACAAAGAAATTGGGCTTTACCGTTCATGTCAGAGCAAGTCAAAAAAGTATGCCGCACGTTTGTATGGACACTAAACAGTATGTGTGATGATTAACTCATTTATTGCTAGACGATGTGCAAAAATGTGTCTCTCCACTTCAGTGCCAAGGTTTTTGTCATTTTCAATCAAATTGCAGGACCCACAGAATATAGAAAATTTTTAGGAAAAATTTGCCAGAGGTCTGACCAGCGCTTTATCGGCACCCCTATCCCACAACAAAAACCAAGACCCGAACAAATTCGGGAATGGCACTCCAGGTCACACTTTTCAATTCCCGAATAAATTTGAGAATGGCAGCAAATGAGTTAAAAGACAAACGCAACAGAAATCCTTACGTTTTTCCTGGACGTAAAGGTATCCCTCGCAGCTAATCGGGCTTGTCTGTCTGTACTCCTGAGGGGTCTCTCGAATTCTTTTCATAAGCTCGTTGACCTCCGAGCGCGTACCCTCGAATCGACTCCTCGTCTGAGATGTGTGGGGGGAAGGGTGGAAAGTGACATTTGTAGCGAATAGATTGCTGGAGCCTGATTGTGACTGCATGTATGGTAGCACAGGTGAGAGATTCAGGTTCCACCATAGCCGTTATAATGTAGGAACAACTTGAGGAGAAAGTTGAAAGAGGAGGTTTGCAACAATTGGACTTACATTTTGAATGTTGATCTGTAGTGCACGTTTGTAATGGTCAAAGTCTTTGGCGAGCTCAAAACCCTGGTGATAAAAAGTGAAGACCGTCTGGAAGAAGGCCAGCATCTGCAAAAAGAGGTTGACAAAAAGTCATGGTAAAGTAGTTGGTTTCGTCTGTCTGTCTGTCTATCTGTCTGAGTCTGTCTCTCTCTCCCTGTCTCTCATTCTGTCTCCCTCTTTCTTCCCTGCCCTCTCTCTGTCTCCCTGTTTCTCCCCTGCCCCCCCTCTCTAATATTTATTTATTTGTTGATTTATTATATTTAGTTTTTCAACTTATTTTATATTTCTTATTTATTTCAGTTGTATTAGATTTAGTATTAATTTTTGTTTATCTCATTTTTTTATCATACTGGGTTTGTTGGATTGTCTGACAATATTTATTTGTTTTCAAATAATTGAATATTGGGCTTTGGAATATGGTTTCTTCACGGTGACGTGTCAATAAAGCAAAATGTCTGCCAGTCCCTACCACACCCCCATAAAAAAAAAAATCACTGAACTTTAGTTTCGGTGACTTTGCGCATTATGAATAGTGTATAGACAGTTCCAAATGTGCATGGCTGGGCACGTCACTCACCGGTTCCACACATTCAAATTTCTTCCTCTCCTGGATCTCCTGCAGCTTGCAGACGTAGTCCAACGACTCTTCCTGGAAGTGCTGCCTCATGGTTTCCACCTGGACGTCCGCCTGGATAGAAGAAACACATACACACATGGTGAAGATCGTTCTAATCGTGCACAGATACAGCCTAGGATGGGGTGGAACATGTTGCGGTGGGCGCAAAGACTTAAACTCTCGTTTCTCGATTCAAAACCGTTGAAAATTGAGCAGCTTGAATTCACCGTCAACGAGTTGGAAGGGGAACGCTTCAGGGGAAATATGTGATGCTTCGCGGTGAGTCTGAATCATTCTGTCGAACTTGAGGTTGATAAAAATCAACCGGCGGTGACTTGAAAGTCTCGTTTGTGGACAAAAATACGAGAAGTAGTCATGGAAATAAAGGGAAAAAAATCAAATAAAACTGCTAAGAGGACAGAGGACTCGCCACTTTAGGTGAATACTGTACATGTTCCTACAACTGGAGGAAATCCCGGCGAGATAATCACTGTAATTATGAGCGTGTTATGAATCAAAGGGCAGGTTATCATCAGCCATGAGATGTTGTTTACACATGAATGAATAAAAAAATAAAAATAAAAATAAAAATTATGAAGAGCTTGTGGGAGGATTTCTCCAGGTTCTGGGGTTCGCTTTAATGGAGGCAGAAGATTTGAAAATGATTTCTTCTATGATGCAAATTAGCTATAAGTTTTGTCACAGCAGGGTTCATTTCAGCCGACACGTTTTGGCTAATAGATTTATTTAATTTATTCATCTATTCATTGATTTATGTGTTTATTTAGTTAGCTAGTTATTATTAATTTATTAAGTTATGTATTTACTATACTTATTTGTGTTACTTTTTTAACATACCTTTTCAATTTAAAAACTGTTCACATTTTTTGTCATTCAGCTTCTCAATAGTAAATACATTTGTGAGTAAAAAACAATAAGAGTAAAAAAATAAAAAGAATAAATAAGAGATAAAAATAACAAGAAAAAAAATTATAAGAGTAAAATATTAGTGTCATCCTCCATGCGTTCTGTGTTGAAATCAAAATACAATTGTTTTGACTTTTTCCGCAAAGCCTGTGACGGAATTGTAATTTCGGGTTGCACATTTTCGACACTGTCAACTTAAAAGAAAGTCCTGGTTTAAAATAATGGGACTGGGGAAAAAAATCCATAAAAACATTTTAAAAATTAAATTGTCCAATTAACTCATTCACTGCCAGTCCCGAATTTATTTGGGAATTGAAAATATGACGTGCAGAAACATTCCCGAATATGTTTGGGTAGTGTTTTTTTTCTTTGGGGGTGCCAATGAAGCGCTGGTCAGACCTCTGGCACTGTTTTTTCCCTTCCACAAGGATACAGTATTGACTTTTTGTCCATGTTAGCGCTTTGTTACAACTTCAGCTCTTGTTAAAGTACTGTATTAATCAATATGTATGTATTGTATTATATTTTATACAGCCGCCCCCATTTGAAGCTCAGATAACTTCTGAGCCATACAACTTAGGAATGCACTATTTCTGTCTGATGAAAGAAGAGAGCCTAAGGTTTGTTACGCTGAAGTGAATATTTATGTCGTCCTGAAAGACAGTATTCTGTGGTCATGCAATTTGAGTGAAAATAACAAAAACCCTGGCACTGAAATGGACATATTTTTGCACATCGTCTGGCAGTGAATGAGTTAATGGAGAAATTAATCTATTTTTCTTCATTAAAAAATAATTAATATCAAAGACCAAATTACCACCTCGCATGAATGTTTTATGTTTTAAGCGTAGTCAAGGAATGAACTAAACTCACATCTCAAGGCACCGCCATCTTAGCATTTGCCCTAGATGTGACAGCGGCCATGCAAACGACAAACGCCCAACCGGTTTTTATCATCGAAATGATGTCACAGCACCCCGCCGCCCGCGCGGCAACAAAGTTTCGACAGCCGCAATGTCAACAGTTTAGAGTGTCCTCGCTTATCACCTTACATGGACTCACACGGGATAGCAAAACAAGCAACCCAAGAGGTGACCAGGGGTCTCCATTCAGACGGCAGTATGGATTGTTGCACACGCCGCAGCAGGCTAAGGGTGACCTCAGCGCTACGGTCACAGAGAGTGCACGCTTCCTCTGCGAAGCAGCCAGGAGGAAAATTATCACCCCAAGTTGCGTCAACGGTAGCCCACACGTGGTCCGAACGAGGTTTCGCGGCGGAAGACCACAGCCCAAACAAGGCCTGACTAAACAAGAACGTTCAGAGGCTCGGGAGCGGCACAAAGGCTTTGAGTGGAGTCACTTGAAGAAAAAAAAAAAAAAAAGATAAACAGATGACAAAAAAAAAAAAACAATTACTACGGCTAAAAGAATGTTTTGCAAATCAGGAAGAATTACCCAATTATACAAGTTTTTTAAGGTTAACTTATGTCGATTAACTCATTCACTGGCATTCCCAAAATTATTCGGGAATTGAAAATAGGACATAAAGCGCCAGACACGACCGAATTTGTTCGGGTTTTGTTTTTGCTTGGGTGCCAATAAAGCGCTGGTCAGACCTCTGACATTGTTTTTCCCTTCCACAAGGGCATAGGATGTTGTCCATGTTAGCACTTTGTTACAGCTTCGGCTGGTTATTAAAGCGCTGTGTAAACTGCATCAAAATATGTATATAAAATGCATTGTATTGTATTTTAGACAGCCACCCCCATTTCAAGCTCAGATAACTCCAGACCAATATAACTTAGCAATTAACTCTTTTTTTCAGATGAAAGAAGAGAGTCTAAGGTTTCTTATGTTGAATTGATTGTTCATGTAGTCCTAAAACTCAATGTTCTATGAGTCTTAAAATTCAAGTGACAATGACAAAAACCCTGCAGTGGACACATTGGTGGGGGATCTTCCTCTATTTCTTCTGCGCTAAATCATATTTATTTATCTATCCATCATTTTTTTTTTATTTTCTTTCTTTATCTATCCATCTAATTGTTTAATTAATGTATTTATTTATTTACTTATTGGGGGGGGGGGGGCTTGTTTTCAAACATCAAGGCCATGATTGCAGAACCTTGTTCCCTCATCGTGGGCATTTTCTATGCCTCATATAGACCAGGCTTGTCAAAATCCGGTCCTCGAGGGCCGCCGTCTTACATGTTTTCCAAGTCTCCGTTGCAACGCACCTGATTCAAGGGAACAGGCTCAAAAAACACCTTATTCTAATGATCAGATCATCAGCAAGCTCTGTGGAAGTCTGACATGAGCCCGTTCCCTTGAATCAGTTGCGTTGCGATAGGGAAACTTGGAAAACATGTAGGACGGCGGCCCTGGAGGACCAGAGTTTGACACCCCTGATATAGACTGTTCAGAAAACTTTAAACGTTTTTCAAATGTGCCTTTTCGGTTATTCAAATTGCACCAAAAAAAAAAAAAAAACAAAACAAATAAATAAATAAATAAATATATACATTCCTAAAAAATATAAACGTGCACGGTACAAACTTTCATAAAAGAATGTGAGTGCACGTCGGCGATTGACCACCCCACAATTTTTCTGTTAAATCTTAAAACGGCTGACATCAAAAACATTGCCGGTGCAACCCTAAAGTTAGTTGCCAACGCGACCATTGCTGCGTCTTGTTTTTTATCCATCTTGTGTTTTTTTTGGTCGCCCACGCATTCATTTCTGAATGATGCACATTAAAGGTGACACCAACCGTGGAAAGTAAGGGAACATATTCGGTCTGAAATGATTTACGAGTGATATCACGAATGGTCGCCACAGATTAAGATCCTTAGAATTACAAGAGGTTTTTTTTCCATGAGCGTGCTTCCAAATACCTCTTGTAATTGCGGCTCTTTCTTCTTGGCAGACATGTTGAGAAGCTTCTCCAGCGAGCTGTAGTATTTCTCCGTCTCCTTCTCATACTTTTTCCTCTCCGCCTGCACCAAGCAACAGAGCCGTGTCACTCTCAGCAGAGGGAGGAAACAAAGCAAGGCAAACAAACTGCTTTCATTTCAGAAGGGGGCGGGAAGATTAAAAAAAAAGAAGGCAATTTGCCATCATACAGTACCCTTACTGTGCCGAGGTGTTCTTTCCTGAATTTCTCCAGGGGTTTCATGAGGGTTTCAGTGATGTTTCTCATCTAGACAAGAGCCAAGACAAACGCCGTTAAAAAACAATTCTGCTTCCATCCCAAAAATGCTAAATTCCTCAAGACCCGAAACGTTCCATGAATTGTTTCCGTTTGTTTACGGACAATGCCCGCTGCAAAAGATTATGCTAAAAGCTAAAAGTTATGTCCTGAAATGTCAACGAATCGCTTTCCTTTTTTTTAAATTAAATATAAAGGTGCTAAGAACGTTGAGTGGATTTTCAAGATATAAAGTTGGATCGATTTTGGGTTTCAGGGATCCCAGCCAAGGGAAATTAAAATAGAGGAAAATGAAACAGATCAGCCGGGGGTCAAGGGGGCCGTAAATTTATGAATGCAAGATTGCATATTAAATATCTGCTACATTATTATACAAATACAATTTATTATGTTTATAGAGGGTTTTCACCAACTTTAGTCATCCCCAATCAGGACTTATTCAAGTTAGTTGAGTATTATAAATCATGGGGTTTTTGTCATTGTCACTCGAATTCTGGGGCTCACAGAATATTGAGTTTTAGGACTACATAAACATCCAATGCAGCATATAAAACCTTAGACTCTTTTCTTTCATCAGAAAAAAAATAGTAAATTCCTAAGTCATATGGGTCTGGAGTTATCTGAGCTTAAAATCGGAGCGGCTGTATAAAATATAATACAATACATACATATTGATTTATACAGTGCTTTAACAAGAGCTGAAGTTGTAACAGAGCGCAAACATGGATAAAAGGCAAATAATGTACCCTTGTGAAATGGAAACAACAGTGCGAGAGGTCTAACCAGCACTTTATCGGCACCCCCGTAAGAAAATCAATTCCCGAATAAATTCGGGAATGGCAGTGAATGAGTTAAGAAAAAAAAGACGGAACATTTGAAAATAAATAAAGGAGATCCATTTTTTTAAATTAGTTATAATAGAAGTTAGGGTTACTTTTGGTGTTTGGGAGGGGGGGCAATTTGAAGCTCCCACCAATAAAGGCAAAATATTTTCCCCAAGTACCCGCGGGGGTTCTCCTGCAACTGCAGCCACAGAGACGTGTCTGTGCTTGCAGCCCGTCCCACTTTTCCTTACTGCACGGTGATGTCATCTCACACTTTAACCGCACTAATGTCTTGGGGGGGCGGGGCCCTAAAAACAGTCAGTTGTCGCTAGCTAGTGACTGGCTTCTAATTACATCACGACAACAACATTGACCTTGGAGCTTGCAGGATTTTTATTTGGAAGAGCGTAACGACCACGCTTGTCAAGGCGCAGCGGCGGTGACCCTTAGACAGGCAGGATTTGCAACATGATCAGCATTCATGTGACCAGCGAAGCCACCCCCCACTCTCTCTCCTATTGCTGGAAAAAAAAGAAATTAGCCTCCCGGGACCTTTTGCTGGATGACGGAGCAGGATATTCACAGATGCGAGTACCAAATATGGACATTAGGATGTGCTGCCTGGTTGGAAATACACACACTTGAAACACACGCGCGCAGGTATTTCCCAGACTTTTTGCAAGCAGGCTCTGACTGGTCGGCAAAAGCGCTCACCATCAGTTCTCTTTGGTCTTCCAGGTTCCTCAGGAATGAGGAGAACTCCTGTAGTGACTCATCTGGAAAACACGAGTTTTGGTGGTTTCTGATAATGTTGCAAAAACAGGGGGAATAAAATACTCAACTCAATCCACAAAAAAAGGCAAATAAATAAATAAATAAGCAAATACGTAACCAAATACATAAATAGATAAAAAGCAAATCAATAAATAAATAAATAACCAAACAAATATACAGATAAAAAGCAAATAAAAAATACATACATATTTTAAATACATAATAATAATTATTAAATAATTATTATAAATAAATAATTATTATAAACGCATTATTATAAATAAGTAAATAAATACATATATAAAGACATAAATAAATATATAAGCAAATAAATAACCAAATAGATATACAGATGAAAAGCTAATAAAAATACACAAATATTCGCTCTTAACTCATTCACTGCCAGACGTACAGTCTTGTCATTGTCACTTGAATTTTAGGACTCATAGAACATTGAGTTTTAGGACTACATGAACAATCAATTTAACATAAGAAACCTTAGACTCTCTTCTTTCATCAGAAAAAAAGAGTTAATTCCCAAATTAAAGGGGTCTGGAGTTATATGAGCTTGAAATGAGGGTGGCTGTCCAAAATACAATGCAATACAGTACATACATATTGGTTTATATAGCGCTTGAACAACAGCTGAAGCTGGAACAAAGCGCTAAAATGGGAAACAAGCGAAATGCTGCCCCCTTGAGCATGAAAAAAAAACAAATTCTGGAATGGCGATGTACGTCATATTTTCAATTCCCGAATAAATTCGTGAATGGCAGTGAATGAGTTAAGTCATATATTCTTTATCCTCTGTGGAAAGAAAACCACACACTATGGCTGCTTATGTAGCGGTGGCCCTTGGTTTGTCTATGATGAAAACATTATTCCTGTGGCTACGGCAAGAAAACGGTTTGAATTTCATTCCAGATTCTTTCATCTGTCTTTATATTCTGATTCTGGAAATCACAAATATTCATATCTTTGACTTCCAAGTGTGATCCCAGAACAACTTATCTCAAGGCGTCACCGTATGTTTGTTATTTGACTTGCCATTGTTACATTGACGCAGCTTGAGCAAACAGAAACGAGCGTTGATTGTTCCAGTCATTACAAAGCTCCAAAGAACCACTGCTTTAATACACAAGAAAGTGTGTCAATTATGAAAATAGAAAAAAAATGTCATCCTCTGGAGGTATGAAAAAAATGTATTTATATATTTGAGGTCGTGCTTACCGATGCACCGCTCGTCGTCTGTCTTGGCGTCGCCAATGTACTCAAACTGAAACTCTCCCAGGCACTGGGCGAACTTTCGTTGCGCCATCCCCAACTCTGGAAAAAAGCACCAAAAAAAGTATGTCTGTGTAAGCTCTCACCACCACCTATATAGGGCCAGAGCTACCAGCACAACTTTAGTTTGCTGACAAAGATTTTCGGATGAGAAGCAAAATGTTCGACACCTTCAAAGAAGTACAGATGACGGCTGAAGAAACCTTTTCATCCACCCAAAAAAAAGTGTTTCTGATTTTTTTTATTCTGATTTGTATTGTATACAAAAAAAGAGGATGCAGAAAAATGGTTCAGATTGCATGTGTCTTGTGTGACGGGTATTATTTTTTTAATTTTGACTTCAAGATGGCTGCCTTTACAGAAGCTCCTATATTTTGATCTTGTACTTCCTTTTGTAACTTTGCTGCCACTAATAGGTAATTTCACAGTTGTGAGACCAATGACGGTTTTCTTAGCTTATCGTTTTGAGTTGTACTCAAGTGTTGGGGGCCACTTCCGGGTTGATTGAACGCTGGCGCGTGTGGCTGCCGCTGCTCACCCACACAAAAAATATAATGTGACTGTAAAGTGTCCTTGAGAGTTTTGAAAGGCGCTTATAAATGAAATGTATTATTATTTTCCACCCGAGGGGGTAAAAAAACGTTATCCGCAATAGGTAAGCAGACTTGGTGTTAAGTGTGCTTGAGAATAATATACACCACACTTGGAGGAAGGACGTCTGAGTTGTTGTTTTTTTTTTTTTTTGGGGGGGGGAAACGAAACTAGAATCTGAGCGTTACAATGACATCATTCCTCCACCATCTCGACCAGACGGCATCGGCGCAGACTTTTCTTACTGATGACATCACTGCTTTTTCTGATACGCCCATTTGCCTCCGGAATGTTTGGCAGAAACCATCGACTTGCCCGGTCGTCCTTTTTCGACCACGTCATGTCACCCTCCGATGCATTGTGGTGAACCCCGCTTTGCAAACATCCTGTTTTGTCTTACAGGCTCGGGCGGCCGGCCGCAAGTCGCAACTTGTGTCAAGTGGTGGGTTGATGAAAAGGACTTTGAAAATAGTATTCACACACAGAGCAAAATAAAAAAAAAGTATCTCGAGGACACCCCCCTCACCCGCCTCGACTTGGCATGTATATGACAGCAGTAGAGTTCACCCCTACCCCACCCCTCTTGGGAAGAAGCATGGCAGAATGCAGACGGGGGTATTTTAAGACCGGAGCAGTGCAGCGCAAGGGAGCATTGGCGTTGTCTCTGGCCTCAACGAAAACAATCTAACTTGGCAACGTAAAGAGAGTCTTCCTGTTCACGTATACAACAAAATGTTGGGAGTCACCTTTTGGCTTCGAGGGGATCTGAAGAGTTTGCAAACATGTGCTGTGGATGACATGGCCTCATCAAACACGTGAGGGGGGGCTGGGACACACACACACACCACCGATGCATGACTTTAGGGTTCCTTTTTAGCAATACGAAGAGGAAATGCGTTGGACATGAACTGTCAATCAGAAGAAATGGCGACAAGAAAAATGATTGTGTTCACGATGAATAAGTCAGACAAGTAGTTATCCCCATTTAACAAAAGCAAACAACCAAATTTACAACCTGCTAATCAACAAATGAACCAAATAAATCCCCTTTCATAACTTTGTTGCTGTGAATTGTAAATATCTCCACTGTGAGCCTAATAAAGGTTAATTGAATTTAATTTGATCTGATTTAATCAAATTTAACTCATTCACTGCCATTCCCTAATTTATTCAGGAATTGAAAATATGACGTAGAACGTCATTCCCGAATTTTTCGGGTTTTACTTTTTCTTGCGAGGGGTGCCGATAAAGCGCTGGTTAGCCCTCTGGCAATGCTTTTCCCCTTCCACACGGGGGCATCATTTGCCTTTTGGCCATGTTAGCGCTTTGTTACAACTTTGTCTGTTGTTAAAGCGCTATATAAATCAATATGTATTGCTTTTTAGACAGCCGCCCCGATTTCAAGATCAGATAACTACAGACCCATATAATTTAGGAATTAACTTTTTTATTTCTAATGAAATAAGAGTTTAAGGATAACTCCAGACCCATATAATTTAGGAATTAACTTTTTTCTGATGAAATAAAAGATTGTAAGGTTTCTTACGCTACATTGAATGTTTATGTAATCCTAAAACTCAATAGTCTGAGGGTCCTGCCATTTCAGTGAAAATGACAAAGCAGGAGTGGCCATATTTTGCACATTGTCTGGCAGTAAATGTGTTAATTTAATTGAATCTAATTTAAAATTCAAAACCGGCCGAACCAGCGAATAAATTAAATCAAGTATGCTATTGAGTCAATTAAATTTAAAAATAATACAATTAAAATAAAAATTGGGCTTGAAAACAAACTAGCAAACATTGAAAATTTCCCTGCCGGTACAAAAAGTCTTAACTGTAAATGTTAAAGCTTGAACTCATTATTTTTAAAGACTTTGAGGCTTACGCGACAAAATGACAGGTGCACTTTGCGCCACATTTAACAGCGAGGACATTTATAGGCTTGAATGTTAACGTAAAAAAATGCAAAGCACCTACAAGGCCGCCTAAAGATAAATGTGGTTTCAATCTACTAAACATGCAACACACATACAAAAAACAAACTGTATTTTTTGGGGGGTAGGGGTGACTTGAAACTTCATTGTAGACTATGATTAAGTGCAGTATTTTGTACAAAGTGCTCAGAACTATCTATCGGCCAAGTACAGCATGTACACCACCAGCAATGCAGCTACCGCACGTCAGCAAAATGCTGTTGGCAGTAAAAGATATTACAATCCACGGAGCCCCTGCGATTGACTTTGAACCGTTTGTTAATCTAGAACAAATCTTAACCACACACCGAGCTGGAATCCGGAGCAGGGTGTGCAAGTCCATAAAAGGTGACTCTTGTCATGGTGCTTGCAGCACTAATCGCTCTTCTTCACTGTACCGTGTGTCGTCTGGTTGTTAACGGTAACCCTCAGTGAATCTGCCACCTTGTACTTCCGCTACTTTTAAGGTCCATGCCCTTATTTAATTTATTTTTGATTTTGTTTTCTATAACATGACTACTTCCGCAAACTCTTGCACAACTGCCAGACTTTTTTTTAATGACCACCTTGTCAAACATTACATACGACGAGCGAGGAGGAGTCCCAAAGAGAGGATCTTTTTGGCCCAACATGCAAAACACATTATCTGTCTCATTGGCGGTAGGGGGGGGGGGGGCAACGTGTTTATCTTTTTACGATCAAGCATGATTTTGTGTTATTTGCCCCTTGCAAACAGTTTGAAAAGAAGTACCGGTAATCCCTCTACTCTTGAGTGGAAACTTCATCTGCTCGCATTGAAAGCACAAATATGTTTTCACAACATGACAAGGAACTCGGGACACACCTTGACAAAGCAGAGACGGCGCTTCCTACAAAACGTGATTTGACACCAGGTCACACTGAAAAGTCACTGGCGGTATTGTCCTATGGACAACACATAAGGAAGATATAATAACTTTCTTATACATATATTGAATTTTCTAAATAAAAAAAAAAAAATAATTGCTAAGTTAGCCATGCTAGTTAGCTGCCTTGACAGCGAGAAAATACTTTTTATTTCAAGCGCCTTTCAAAGATCTCAAGGACACAATAATAAATAAAATACAATTATAAATAGAATACAATTATAAACAATAATAAATAATTATACACACACACTAGCTAAACCATGACACCACATTTCTGACAGTTTAAAAAAATAATGCTAACAACTAAGAGTCAAATTAATATTTGAGATGAATAGAGGTGGTATTCTATCGAAGGCATGCAAATGCGATGGAGCAGATGAAGCCCGCGGCCATTGCGCGATGATGCAAGTCTGGCACGCGCGGCTAACGGATTGAAGGGCGGGTGGGTTCACACAGGCCATTATTAGGACAAGCTGTGAGGACTTCATGACATAAAACACAAGGAATGAAAGCATGAGACGCTGGAATTAATCAACAACAGGCAACATTCAGTGAAACAAAATCGAGTTTGTGTCCCTGATTGATTTAAGAAAAAAAAAAATATCCCCCCAAAAAAGTCACATTTACCCAAAGGTTGTCTGTATACCAACAATTCACCCACAAAGTTGTCTTTATACCAATGAGACACAATCACCACCACAAAAAAAAATTACACGTGTTCCCGGAGAAACTAGAAACCAAGGACTTTTTTTTGAGGGGGTGGGGGGCATTTTGGAGGCAAAACTGGGAACTGTCAAACTTGGCCAGAGACCCTCACTCCGCCGGCTCAAGGCGATGAGTCATGAGTTGACTCCACCTTGCAGCCATCTGATGTTACAGGCAAGCTTTTTCTTTTCTGTGACTAGCCTGGAAAGTACGGAAACAAACTGGCCTTGTTTTGTCACATAAACACACACCGCTTTTTGCTTTCCAAATCTTGCATGCAACAATGTCAAATTCAAGGCCCGGGGGCCAAATCTGGCCCATCACATAATTTTGTTCAGCCCGCGTGAGCAAATCAAACTCGTGAAATCCCACAATGCTAGCTGAAATCCAAACCCAATTTTTTAATTGTCCCATATAAATAACAATAACAGTAATTTTTGTTTTCAAAATTGAAAACTAGCTATTCATTCAAAACATGGCATGGAGTGCCATTCCCGAATTGGTTCGGGTCTTGGTTTTTCTTGTGTGTGTGTGTGTGGGGGGGGGGGGGGTAAGTGCTGGTCCGACCTCTGGCAATGTTTTCCCCTTCCACGAGGGGGCAGCATTTGCCTTTTGTCCGTGTTAGCGCTTTGTTACAGCTTCAGCTGTTGTTAAAGCACAATATAAATCAATATGTATGTACCGTATTGTACTATGCAGTCGCCCCCATGTCAAGCTCAGATAACTCCAGACCCAAATAACTTTGAAATGTTTTGATGAAAGAAGAGAGTCTAAGGTTTCTTATGCTGAATTGAATGTTTATGTAGTCCTAAAACTCAATATTCTGTGTGCTGCAATTTGAGTGAAAATGACAGGTAGGTCACACCCTTGTAGCAATATCAGCTGATAAAGGCGCATCACAACAACATCAGTGACACTCTGATGAAGGCGGAAGTACACGCCGAAACACATCAGGTAATTAATCAACCAATCAGAATCAGAAAGCCTTTAATTGGGGGCGGGAGGGGGGGGGGCGAAAAGAAAAAAACATGCTATTCTAAGCATAATAAAAAATGTAAGAAGACTGAGGTGTTTTTTGTAACTGCAAAAATGTTTAAAAAAAACTACATAGTGCAAGTATAAAAAAAGCATATTGATATATGTAGCTGTATTGCTGTGCTATTTAATAACGCGACTGTATGTAGTAAAGGAATCTGTTACAGATTACATAGCAAGGATACAGTATGAACTTATGACAACGAAATGACAAAAACCTTGGCAGGGGAGTATACACATTTATGCACATGGTCTGGTGGTGAATGAATTAATTTGTCATGCACTCTATATGTAATATATGGAGGGGATGAAACATTCTAATGGCTTCCCCAAATTAATAACAGCCTCCCGAGAGGAAACCGTAACTACAATGTGGCCCGTGGCAAAAAATGAGCTTGACACCCTTTCTTTAGTGTGGATAATTATATCACAATTATTTCAAAATTAGAACAGCTTGAATGGCACTACGGACTAAGTCATAAATATCACAAATATCCAGGAGTATAACGAAATATATTGAGTACTGCATCAACTGCAATTTCTTTAACTGTTTGGTTGGCCGGACGTTGAATAGAGCGACAACCACGCTTTGCTTTTCCGCAGCCCCTTCCTGTTTCAATCTGCCATCTTTTCCAGTCCAAAGCACCCCTCCCCTCCCATCCGACGTTTGCCCTTAATGCGGCCTTGCTCAGAGATCATAACCCTCCCACCCTATCCCCCAATCCGGTTCTCCCTTGCCCACCGAGGATGCATTAGTCCATCTGACGCTTCCTGATTCTCTAAACATGTCTGGGGGGAGGGGGGGGGGTCATGCTGGAAAAGGCTCCTGACAACAATGACCATATGGCTGGACGTAGATGTGCATCTTTTTTTCACGCCAAGATCGATCACCTTTGACGATGCCCAAAAGTGCAATTGTCGTCTTGTTGTTTATTCAGTCCAAGACGAACATGAAGCTAATGCGAGTTTAATGAAAGGCTGTGTGATGTGGCTCTTTGCCACAAGTCGTGCGATTATGGCAAGCGGCGGAGCGGGCCAAAGCACACGGAGGCCAGCCCGGTTAGTTTTTATTTCATTTTTTTTACCCGGACCCTTGCAAAGCCGCCTTTTTTTAATACTCAAGTAATTCCACTCGTGGGGTCAAGAGGTCAAAATAAGGCCATGCGTCAGATATTCGGCTTAATTTTTTTTTTCTTTCCAGTCCGACAAATCATCGATCGCCATGTTTCCTGAGGATGACAGTTATAGACATGACATGGTTCCTGAGGAGGAAAGCTCAAGAAATAGAAGCCCATCTGCTTGTTGCTCCTCTTGTGGACACTTCCATGTCAAGCCACTGTCCCTCACACCCCTCTCCCCGCCATGGTATCCCCGATGCCAAGTTTCCTTTCCAAAAACCCAAGGACTTTCCGTAGCGGGACATCCTCCCAGTTGAGGGAATGGAAGGGAGTTGCTGAGCGAGAGACGTCACACCATCGCAACGTCGGATCATTTGGAGGTCAAAAACTTCAGCGGTTTTTGTTTTTTAAAACCAAAATATATACCTTGATATGAGATTTGAGGTTGTAATCCTCATTCAGTAAAATTAACATCCTAAAAAGTACATTTGTGTCCTGAAACTGGACTAAATTGCAGAAGAACAAGAGGTTAAATATGATGACGATAATATGGCAAAACTCCAGAATGACACACCTTGTTTAAGGTTAATGTAACATACTACCAAACTCCTTTTTAACTTTGTGGATCCTTTCCGAGGCCTGACCACCTCACCATCAAAATCTTGAGCGAACTGGAAGAAAGGACGGACGGGCATCCTGGTGCGCCCCCGGGATGAAAGACAACAAAAGGTCACAGACCGCAGACCGTGACCCAAAATGTAATGACTCAAATGAAAATGCATTTAAAGAAGTGACCAAGATTGTGTTATCAGCTTTTTTTCATTGGTTTCTAAAAGGTTTTTAGTCCTGGATTGCCTTTAGAAGGACATTCCAGGAAATTTTCCGTTTCTGGCAGTGGCATTTTAATCTTCCTTAAAAGTTGGATTATTGTTTTATTACTGTACCGGATCGGCTTCGGTCTGACTGGATCAGGGCTCAGGCAAGAAGCTTTCTAGAACACTGAGATTTTTTTTTTTTTTTTTTTTTATTGTCTCCATAGTTGGATCATCATTTTATGAGTGTTAAATTAGTTTAATTTGGGGTTTAGAGAAGAATCTGGAGAACGCTTCCAAGTACCTGATGTGACGAGCAGGTTTTGAGAATAGGATAGCAGTGACATGGCATCCAGCAAGGACAGGTTACAAAAAAAACACCTCAATGGAAAGCAAAAAAACTGCTGTGAAAGTAACAATGTGCACTTTTACTGAGTGACTGACTAAGCACCGTATCCGGTGTGACATGTTAAATTTGAAATATGACGAGTAACTGCCAGTCTTGTTGAATTTACGAGAAACAAAAAAAACAAATAATGAGAATTTCAAGCTCCTTGAATTCCACAGGAATCCATGATGACATAATTTGCCCCCGGTTTCAAAAACGTCCCGCAAAATTGAAAGCTATCCGGTCTTTTGATGTTCTTGCTCACATGACAAACCAAATTGAGTTTGCTAATGTGAACTGAAAGCACCCGTGATGTGACACAACACGCAGGCGCACAAAGCACGACGTCGAGTCACACACAGCGGGATGGGGGGGGGGGGGGGGGGGTAAAAGGTGAAGAAAAATAGGCTTGAGGAGATATACGTTAACAAAGTATACTTCTGAAGCCCGTTGAGACTCTTTTTTTTAAATACTTGTCGCATGGCGAACGATTTGCTGTCAACCAAAAATGGAAAAGACGAGTCTTGGTTAGTCAGGTGTGCAACTGTTTCAAGCAATTTCATTGTTTTTTTCGGGGGGGGGGGGCAAATCTGAGTTAATTCATCACGTTTTAGGAGTGGCGGAATGGTTTGATGGCAAGGGGCAGGTGACCCCCCGGGTACATATTTTAAGTTGTACTGGAATGTCGTGCAATTGCACATCAACTACACTAGGTGGCAGTTGCACTCATAAAATCATATTTTTTACAACACTTTTTTTCTCTTAATCTGCAAGTGACTGATGAGACATGGTTATAGTGTCTTCATGCCAACAAAACATCTTGGTATAATTTGAATCTCTTCAATGCATTTCACATTATCCAAACGTACTGAACAGGTATGAAGGGGTGGGGTTGTTCTACAAACCATATGCGTTATAAGTAGACAAGACAATACATTTGAGGCCAGATAGACCACTTCGAGTATACTCACGTTTGGTGGCGTTAATAAGGTTCTTTCCATCTTTGTACAGCTCCTTAATGAACCTGTTGGTTTTGTCCAGCTCCGCTTCGTGAGCCTTAATCTTTTCCCTAAAGCAGGGGCTGTCTAAATAGCATTCGCTGAATTCCAGCGGGTGAAGTCCCATGTCTCCGGAGGCTTCTCGGCTTCTTTTGAAGGATGGGGGGAAAGGAAAATCCTGGATAAAACCTACACTTTTTGGGTCAGCAGCATAGCTAGTTAGCTTCGGATGGGCTAACGGCGGCTAGCATGGTTTACTACTCGTATCACGCGCGCGCGAGTGTTGCTCGTTAATGGTCAAATTTTAAGGGCAAAGAGGAGCTAGCAAAAGCGAGGCGCGGTGTTATTCGAAAACAGGTCGAATCGGTTGAAGAAGGTCCACCCCAGGGCGGTTGTCAAAAAGCTGCCGCGTGCATGTTTTCTTTGCCCTCAACAGACTCACTCCACCTAGAAAAGTGACAGATTGAGAAACTCGGCTGACAACTGCGTGCGTGTAGGTGGAAATTGAAACCAAAGAGTACTCGGCGCTGTTAAGAGAAACTACTCCTTACCATTTCACCTTTTGCACAGCAAACCAACAAATTGTTATCAAACAAAACAAATAATGGGGTAATACAGAAAAAAAACTAAATAACACGAGTAGTAACATTATTTCTGTTGAGGCTTCTAACCTAACTTGGTTGTTCAAATAGCCTAGTGTTTTATGAGTTGGCTGATAGTGTGACGTCCTGAAAGAGAATTAAAGTGAACTCTCTTGGGCTATCGAGGAGCATTAGGGCATCTAAATCTGCCCCCAGTTTAACCCTCGACCCACACATTATTTATTTGTTTATTATTTATTTTTATTCATTTCTATCCATCCATCTACCCATCCGAGGTTTTCTGACATATCTCGGGCAGTTTGATTTAAACTGTGGACGTTCCCTACCTGTAGAGATTGCACTAAAGTTCGCAAAAAGACAGTATTTGCCATACAAAGGGGAAGAGTCGTATACTTCTTAAATACGTTTGGATAATCACAAAAACGAATATTGGGGTTGCACATTGTAAAAACAAACTAATCTGAGGCGCCCTTTATAAAAATGAATTGTGCAAACAAATGCCCACGAACAAGCCTAAAATGATATACGATGAAATAGTTCTACATCTCAAGTCAAACACGAATCAACGCTGTTATTTTCATGGTTATTTCTAATTTTAGTATTTGAATTGTTTTATGTCTTTGCAAAATAATGTTTCAGACGACGGAGACCACGTATTGAGGCGGAACGTGGTTTTCTTAAGTGTTTAAACCCGAGTAAATTTAGCATACGGACAACGATTAGCTCAATCGTGCCTTAGTTCCGTTTTATAGCGCGGCCAGTGTTTTTGAATTGAAGTGGGGGAAACCTTACGTATTGGTGGTTTCTTTCTGCTTGTTGGGAACCGAATCCGAGATGCCCCCAGGGAGAAGAAGAACCTTCCGGAGGCTTATCATGAAAGACATATTTTGACGTAAAAGCGTTCCCGAAACGTCAGCCAAAACGTCGTTTGTACTGTTTCCTTTTTGGTCTTGAAACGACAACAAGCACCTCGTTGCAGAGATTACCTAGCTGTGATCGAAACTCTTTTACGGTGGGTCAACATCAGTGACGTGCGGAGAGTTGCATTTTTGTAAAATTAATACATGTCCATGACGCATGATTCAGATCATGTTGGTGTATTTCATTGGAGTGTCGGTCTGTCCAAGATCAAATGTGCCCCTCGCTGTGACACTCTTCGCATATACAAAGATTAATGAATAAATTCCATGATAAGCAAAACAGCAGCACCACTTGAGCAGTGATTTGAAAATGTAGCCTGAAAAAAGAGCAGTTCAAGATTTAACAGAAAAATGGCGAAACACTGAAGTAAACCAACAAATGTGCTGGGTTGAAATTAAAAGTTTGTGAGCAAAACATACCAAGATTGAAATGGTCATACAATGAGGAATATACATTGAGCAAAAAATGCTTTGTTTTACAGCAACGTGTGAAAAATAGAATCGTAAAAGAAAATTGACAAAAAGCATGCAAGCAACACATTCAATTTTCATTTCCATTTTATGGGGTATGGATGTGATTGTGTTCCGAAATGTGCTGTAACAATTTTAGGGGATGCCTAATGCCAGCGCAAAGCACAATGGCAGGAGAACCCGTAGGCGTCCTCGAGAGGACCCGGCTAGGAACCAACTGCTGGCCAGCTCCTTGGAAAGTGCCCAGCAATGCCTCTTCAGCCAAGACTATGGGCCCGCATTTGTGCACTACCTTTTAGTCCTCAACCTAGCGCCTGAGTTCAAGGACTTTGCCAGGGTAATGTCAAAAACAAAAAATATTGGGTGTCTTGACCTAAAATTCCCTATATTCTAGGAGTCCTTCCGCTTCACACTCTTTAAATGGGCTGAGGAGCTGGACTCAGCGGGACGCATTCAGGACCTGTTTGGCTGTTACGAGCAAGCACTGGAGCTCTTCCCTGCAGACGAGGTCATTCTGAACAGCATGGGCGAGCACCTCTTCAGGTATGAGTCATAGTTTTCCACGAGAAAACAACAACAGATATGTTTAAGTCCTCAGACAGTAACTCAGAGGTGTCCAAATAATTAAGGTTGTAGCTCCAGCGTC
Source organism: Hippocampus bargibanti (assembly GCF_051943395.1). Lineage (NCBI taxonomy): Eukaryota > Metazoa > Chordata > Actinopteri > Syngnathiformes > Syngnathidae > Hippocampus > Hippocampus bargibanti. Next base: position 12,964,851 of record NC_142743.1, on the reverse strand, counting down.
CCTCATTGGTCCATCATAACGGTGAAACTAAATAAATGTTTAATTTTCTTATTGTATTATGACATATACACCACAAATTTATGCCATGCCAGTTTCAAAATCCAAAGTCAAGGATAATAGTTGAAATTATTGTTGAAGACACTGTAAAAAGTGGAACAAAAAATAATCATAATTGTTTATGATCCGTTACACATAAAAATGTAACATTTTGGCACAGATTTTAGCCACAGTTGACACATGATTTGTTTCCATGGGCCCCATAAATCATATGAAATATTATCTTGTCAATGTTAGGTTAAATATCACTAATATTTGCATTAACAATTACCTTTAGCATTTATCGATTATATACGTAGAGACCTACCTACCTAGCGATTAGCTACCTAACTACCTAGCGATTAGCTACCTAACGACATAGCAATTAGCTACCTAACGACATAGCGATTAGCTACCTAACGACAGCGATTAGCTACCTAACGACCTAGCGATTAGCTATCTAACTATCTAGCGATTAGCTATCTATTAGCTAGCTTTCTCTGTGTTTGAGTTACTTTTGGGTTGAGTGAATGCTGGCGCGTGTGGCTGCCGCTGTTCACTCACAGAAAAACTGATCCTGTGACTGTAAAGTGACCTTGAGAGTTTTGAAAGGCGCTTGTAAATGAAATGGATTATTATTAAATAATGACCTTATTGTGATGACATTGTAACCTAACAATTGGTGCGTTCGTTGTGACAGAGACAACCAAAAAGCAGGCAAGTTACTCACAGAGAATGTATTCCAAACAATTTGATCTAAAACAGAATTCTGGGTGTCAGCTCCCTGACACAGAAAATATTTGTGTGACCTCAAAATCAGTAAGAGAGAAACAACACCCAAACTGAGGAGCCCATATTTTAAGGGTTCTACATGCATATTCAAATTTGTCTCAAACAAAGAAATCAACTTTTCATTGGATCCCTCTCATTATCTGATCTGTGCAATATGTGGTGTCATCCTCTGATTTGGTTCCTTTGACCTCAAGGCAGGGTGGGGCGGAGAGATCTCAATTTGCGTCCGCCGAGTCAGCATTGGTCACCTTGAATTGGATTGGATATGCCTTTATTAGTCTCACAGTGGAGAAATTTACATTTCACAGCAGCAAAGCACCTTGCACATCCTTTGTATGTGAGGGCCAGCTGCCCCCCTTAACCGCCATCCATGCTTATCTCCTTGAACCTGTAACACACGTCTTCAGCCAGCAACGATGCTACTTTTTGTTCTCTATCTATCTATTGAAAGCAAAGTAATCTATGTACTATTCAAACTTATTATTTTAATGTTTATCGTGACCAACGTTTAATATGGCTAAATACAATTATTAATTTCCTTTGTCAATTATTTAAAAAAAAACTCAGAATGGGCTTCCGTGATGAAGCGGCGGGCCATTTCTTCAAAGCCCTGAAATTAAAACCAGACTTCCCAGAAGCCAGGGAGAACTTTTACCGTGTAGCCAACTGGCTAGTGGAGCGTTGGCACTTCCTCATGCTCAACGACCACGGACGCAATCGCAAGTACCAGCAGGCCATCCAGAAGGCTGTGAGCGGCGGTTGCACCACTGTTTTGGATATTGGTACTGGCACTGGGATCCTGAGGTGAGATGCGGATAATCGAGTATGTTTTGTGATTGGGTGCCACATTGTCATGCCTTATCGTGAATATTTTCACCATTGTCAGTATGTGCGCTAAGAAGGCGGGGGCCGCCGAGGTTTACGCCTGTGAGCTTTCCAAGACGATGTACGAACTGGCCTGCGAGGTGGTGGCGGCCAATGGGATGGACCAAGGCATCAAGATCCTGCACATGAAGTCTTTGGAAATGGAAGTGCCGAAGGATATCCCACACAGGTGCATAGAAAGTTTCTTTTGCGAGGATGGCATTGGATTTGAGTTTGGGAATTTCCAAAAAATATTTGCGTCGTTACTGTGCGGTTGTATCCATTTCATTGCGCGGCGATTTTGCCGCTTGCTCAATGACATCACAGTTGAGTGATCATTTGTGAGTCAAAACAGGTGAGTCATCATTTGTGTGTTGGTCATCCCCGCGGGCACTCTGACAATAAGATGACCTCACTGTCACCTACTTGTGTGTATGTGAAATTGCAAAACGTATTCCAGCCTTATTAGATGATCACTGCCACCTACTGGTATGTATGTGAAATTGCCAAATTTATTCCAGCCTCACAATAAATAAATTAAAAAAAAATTGCGATCAGTCAATGTGCAATGTCCATATTGCAAAGCTTTTCAATAAATTTTGACTGTAACTCATTCGCTACCATTCCCGAATTTATTCAGAAAAGTGTGACGTGGAGCGCCATTCCCGAATTTGTTAGGGTTTTGGTTGCCGATAAAGAGCTAGTCAGACCTCTGGCAATGTTTTATACCTTACACGAGGGGGCAGCATCTGCCTTTTGTCGATGATAGCGCTTTGTTACAGCTTCAGCTGTTCTTAACGTGCGACATAAATCAATATAAATGTATTATATTGTATTTTGGACAGCCACCCCCATTTCAAGCTCAGATAACTCCAGACCCACATAATATTTAGGAATTAACTCATTTTTTTCCAACAAAAGAAGTTTTCTAACCCCTTATTGAATGTTTATGGGGTCCAAAAACTCAGTCTTTTGGGGTCCTGCAATTTTAGTGTAAATGACAAAAACCCTGGCACTGGAGTGAACACATTTTTGCACATCGTCTGGAAATGAATGAGTAAATATGCGTTGTATGCATTTTTTTTCTGACTTTGACCCATCAGATGCAAAGTGAAGTGCGCGTTATCCAATTGCAGGAATGTATCTCGAGGTATAGCATAAGAAGAAACAAAAATCTCTTCAACTGACCCACTTCCTAACTCGCCCCCTTTTATTTATTATTTTGATTCACCTGCCAGGGTCTCGCTGGTGGTGACGGAAACGGTAGACGCCGGCTTATTCGGTGAAGGTATCATTGAGAGTCTCATCCATGCCTGGCATCACCTACTCCTGCCGCCGCAGGTAACGACAAAGTCAGTCATGAACCAATAATTTGAAAACAACAAAAAAAAATGACGGCGCGTACGTCAATGCCGCACACCTGTTGTGACTTGAACTGCCATCTTGTGTTGCCGTATCATCGTCGTTTGTGTTGTGTCTTCATACAGAGTGAGGAGACGTCATCCAGGCCCGCTTCTGTGACTGGTAGGGTCATCCCCGCCAGAGCCGCTGTCTTCGCCATGGCTGTGGAGTGCCTGGAGATCCGTCGGCATAATAAGTAAACAAACTGGAGATGAACCTCTGAAATGAGTTTGTGATTTGGTTTGATTGCAACTGCGATTTCTTTCGACTATTTTACAAAAAAAACCTATAATGTCCACTTTTGGGCAGTTTAACTCTTTCACTGCCCGATGATGTGTCCACGCCAGTGCCAGGGTTTTTGTCATTATCACTCAAATTGAGGGAGCCATAAAATATTAAGTTTTAGGACTATATAAACATTCAATTCAGTTCAAGAAACCTTAGACTGTCTTCTTTCATCAGAAAAAATGTTAATTCCTAAGTTATATGGGTCTGGCGTTATATGAGCTTGAAATGGGGGCGGCTGTACAAAATACAATACATATTTTATATCGCGCTTTAACAGCTGAAGCTGTAAAATGGACAAAAGGCAAATGCTGCCCCCTCATGGAAGGGAAAACCATTGCCAGAGGTCAGACCAGCGCAATAAATACATGGATGCAAAAAATCTGCAAAAGGCAACAAACACAATTTTTAATTTTTTTTTCGGTTTGTTATTTGTTCAGGCTTTGCGTATCGGACGTGGGTGGTCTGTCATTGGCGGCGGCCGAGCAGCTGCGCAGTCCGGTGAGCTGCAGCACTGAACCGGATGACTCCATGGAGCCGTACACCACAGAGAGACTCAGCAGGCTGCCAGGAGGCTACACCGCCCTCACCGAGCCCTTCACCGTCCTCCACATCAACTTCAACGACGTGCAGGCGAGCCCCTGTTTTTTTTCACTACTAAATCTCAACATTAAAAGAAACAAAAACTAAATACAATACATATTGATTGACTTTTTGGGACAATAGAATTTTTGTTTGGAAAACTAGCGGCAGACCTAGCTTACTTTATCAGCTGGGTAGAAGCAATACGTATAAATAAATTGGATTGTATTAACTTAATGATGAGGTTTTCACAAGCAAATTCTTCTGTAAGCGTAATTTATAATTCATTCACTACCTTTAATTACCACTAGGTGGCTGTATTGCACTGTGAATACCTCCCAGGCTATCCATCCATTTTCCAGGCTTCTTTATCCTCAAAAAACGGGGGTTGTAAACAAATAAACATGTACAAAAAAATAAGGGGTCATCTTTACCCAATGACATAACATTAGCAGCGAATCCACACCTGCACTATTCACTGCCAGACGATGTGCCAGGGTTTTTGTCATTTGCACTCAAATTACTGGACCCACAGAATATTGAGTTTTAGGACTACACAAACATTCAATTCAGCGTAACAAACATGAGACTGTCTTCTTTCATGAAAAAAAGGAGGTCATTCCTAAATGATATGGGTCTGGAGTTATCTGAGCTTGAAATGGTGCAGGTTGTCCAAAATACAATACATACATTGATTTCTACAGCGTTTTAACAACAGCTGAAGTTGTAACAAAGTCCTAACATAGACAAAAGGCAAATGCTGCCCCCTCGTGGAAGGAAAAAAAACATTGCCAGAGGTCTGACCAGCGCTTTTTATTTTGAAATCCCTAAATTGAAGTTAAACATGAGAATATTCTATATCCTTTGCAGGAGCTGGAAGGTCTGAGCTCCAGGCCGGTGCAGCGGTTGCGCCTCCCAGTGATGCGTGAAGGCGAGTTGGATGCTCTGGCGGTGTGGTTCCAGTTACACCTGGACGAAGAGAGCAGCCTGTCAACGGGACCCCATGAGGACACCTGCTGGGAGCAAGCCATCTACCCCGAACACACCAGCAAGGGTAAAATTTATTCATTGCACTGTGCCAAATCACGACCATTTGTGAGTCACGGAAAAAGAACTCCAAGGGGCTTGAGATTAGTGTCTCACATCAGTCGGGGATTTGGTGCCCTTCTCAAAGGCATCCTTGGGATTAATTTCCTGCATCCATAAAAAAAGTATTTTATTCATTAGTCGATTGTCATAATTTGATTTTGCTAAAATTCTGAATTGGCATCAGCCAGAAAAAAACGTGATCGGTAAGCCCTAATACCACTTTACGAACGAGATAGGTACCGAGCGGTTGTTCGTAAGATGAATTTGTTCGTAAATTGCTTCAGTGCTATATTTTGTATGGAATGTACGTTTAAAGGACAACCGGCACATTTTTTTTGTTTCCTAACTGACATCAGTAAAACGTTTTATAGCATCTAAAATACCAGACGTGACATCACGTCAGGCATCGTCATCAAATCGAAAACAAGACTTCCTTAATATTCAGTGCGAGTCTTAAAACGTAAAATATAGCTATATGCCTTGGAATCTTTGTAAAATACGCTCAGTATAAGTCATTTGAAGTGATTTTACAAATTATGGACACAACTTTCCGGTGGTGTCGGTTGTCCTTTAAGTGAAACACTGAACGAGGAAGTATAAAACACAGACGCTCTAACAGTCGTCAAATAAATTCACACCTACTTTAGTATGACGACATATATCCTTGGGTTTTCAGTAAGCCATTACTGAAGCTGCTGGCACGTATTTACTAAATGACGCTGATTGGTCAGGACCTTTTTCGACAAACTCTACCCGCAAAAATGTTCGTATGTACCGTTATTTGTGTTTGTAAGTTGGTGAGTGTTTGTACATTGATGACATATATCTTTTCATCTACATTTCCACCTGGAATCAGAAGACAATGGCGAACAGAATGTGGTCACGACACTAATGAAATCAGACGCGCACCTCATTATCCTCCAGACAGCGGCTTGACTAGACAGTCACCGTCGTCAAGGGAATCCATCAACATTCCCGTCCGTCAACTCCATCTGCGTCTTCACGTCCGCTGTTATTTGTGACGCTCTTTAGCGATCGTGAAATATGCATATGGCTCTCATCTTGACATGCAGACGTGAACAGATGTTATTCCCGAAGGAATCCCGCACCACACCTTACCCCGCCCCCTGTCCTTTTTCGAATCTCATTGCTCTCCTTGTCCTGATATTTGATTCCACTTCATTTCAAATTCAGTCATCATCTTGCCTTAAAGGAAAACCGACGTCTCCGGACAAGTTTTGTCCAAAATTTGTAAAATCACTTCAAATGACTCCTACTGAGCGTATTTTACAAAGATTCCACGGCATATAGCTATATTTTACGTTTTTAGACTCGCGCTGAATATTCAGGAAGTCTTGTTTTCGAGTTGATGACGATGCCTGACGTGACGTCACGTCTGGAACGCTCCTGACCGAGAAAGCGACACACAATGCATTTTGGGTACTTTGTTGAATTGGTCTGAAAACTTTGTGTTGATGGCGAAATTAGAAGGAAAACATAAATAACACGATGGTGAATCGTTGTATGTTGCACCAAGACTACTATTTGATACTAGTTGACACAAATTCTCAGCAGACAAATCACCCCATTTTGAACGGAGTTTGGGCGCCATCTTGTGCATTTTCCGGGACGCTACATTGGAGTCCTGATGGCTCAAAATGATACGGAAGGACTTCTTTAATCGATTGAAAACATTTATGCTTTCCTCTTCAGAACTATTTGAATCATATTCATAACTGGATGAGTAACAAGAAAGCCTCTTCTCCGAATCTGAAGCCATTGCTTTGATTCTGGAGCAAGGCAAGACGTCCTGGCGTGACGTCACGAACAAGGGGGCGGGACCTTCTGAAACTGAAACTATCTGAGGTCTTTTTGAAGTAGTTGAGGGACACTTTAACTCATTTTTATTGGTGTTTTGCATTTGACTAAGCCTGCGTTTTTTGGGTATTTTAGATGCTATAAGTATTTTTTCTGTGTCGGTTGTCCTTTAATCAACAACAGCTTTATTGCTGAGACCCATAACCATCCCTGTACCCTCTCAAAAATGATCCTTTTTTTTTTAAATCATCTGGCCGTTTGGCATTCTGTAATTAGTGTTTTAACTTGTAATTACAGTAAAGTCTCGTTATATCGATATCGGATATATCGATACTATTTCTATGCACGCACGGAGAAAATTACATGCAAACGGGATCGGATATATCGATAGTCCCGGTTATATCGATATTTTTTCGGACTCCCTTGAATATCGATATAACGAGACTTTACTGTATTTTTAATTATTTTACCTTTTAATTACCTTTTAATTATTTCACAGCATAAACTGGATAAACTCTTCTCTTCACCACGCTTACCACTTACAATTGCCTTCTTTGGAGCCGTGATTAGGGGGTGATACACGATGGAGTCCCATATTACGATGTTCTCGTTAAACACGTCTGCTTTTTAAAAAAATCTTGCTCGAACAATACTAAAACGTCTGCTCACAATGCAACGCTACACGAGGACGACGTCCGATATGCGGAGATCTCAGCCAAACGCGTCTACTTTTTTGTCAAAACAAAAAACAAAACAATACTAATGCGTCGGGCACAATGAGGAAGGCAAAGAACCAGGATGTATAAGGAAGCGGAGGGTAGTCAAGTGGTGCATTCCGATGCGCTCAGTTTGCATAGAACTGCATTTCGGTTGTATAAAAACCTCGACGTTTTTAGTAGAAAACCGAATTGGACGAGAACCAAGACGTTCGAAAACCAAGGTTTCACTTTGTTACGCCTGCGTTACAGTGACATGCATTTTGTTTCATGAATTTCAATGTTATTGTTCCCGGCAGGTTTTCTCCTAAAAGGCGGTGACGAGCTGATCGTGGAAGTATCCTGCCGGGACGCCTACCTCAGGCTGTGCAGCGTGTCAGTGCTGCGAGCTGATCAGGAAATCCGTCTCGGGATGTGTTCCGACTCTCCCGATTCCGGCGACTCGGTCCCCAACGCGGAAGCGGAGCTGTGCAGTGCCCTGGCATCGCTCCAAACGCGGCAAGACGTTTGCATGTTGGAGTGTTCGGAAATGGCGCTGTTGAACAATTCCGACTACCACCGGAGCTTTGCCGCCGCCCTGTCCAAACTCATCAGCCGGTTGAAGGCGCAATCGCAACATCCGCAGGACCATTCCGATGTTCCTTTGCAAGATTGTCAAGTATGCAGTCGTATGGAATTTGGTTGCGTGCATTTCCAGGCGCTTACATCCAAGAAATGTCTTGATCTCATTGGTTTAGGAACCCTTCACGGCGGACCCTTTGTACGTTCTGGATGTGTCGGAGGGCTTTTCCATGCTGTCCCTCATCGCTGCTAGCCACGGCGGAGTGAAGGCCTATAGTTCGGTGGAAAAGAGCAAACAACAGGAAGTGCTGGAACGCCTAGCGCGCGCCAACGGCGTTCCGCAGGGCAGCTTGGAGTTTTGGCTTAACCACGGCGAGGACGAGCAGGGTGCGTTACAGAGGCCGTCAGGCGAGAAACTGTGGAGCGCCATCTTCCTGGACTGCGTGGAGACGTGCGGTCTCGTCAGACAGAAGTTGATGGAGAAGGCGTCCTTGGCGAGGTGAAGCGCGACAATTACACTGATGAGTCAACATTTCCTGATTTTACAATCTATAACGTTCCTATTTTGCATTTTCGAAGATGTCTACTGGAGTGCGGCGGTCGCGTCTTCCCACATAAATTGAAAATGTTTGGCGTGCTGGTGGAGTCGGACACTCTATTGCTGGAGAGCGCCGTCCAGGGCTGTGAGGCCACACTCGGCTTTAACATCGCACCCTTCATCAATCAGTTCACTGTACGTCGCCATGAAACACCCCAAATAATCCTGTCAATTTATATATATATATATATATATATATATATATATATATATATATATATATATATATATATATATATATATATATATAGAGAGAGAGAGAGAGAGAGAGAGAGAGAGAGAGAGAGAGAGAGTGTAAAGTCTCGTTTCTCGTTTCGTATCGATAGTACTGCTTATTAATACTATTTCTATGAACGCAAGGAGAAAATGTACATGCCGCAGGATCGGATATATCGATATTTTTTCCGACTCCCGAGAATATCGATATAACGAGACTTTACTGTGTGTGTGTGTGTGTGTGTGTGTGTGTGTGTGTGTGTGTGTGTGTGTGTGTGTGTGTGTGTGTGTGTGTGTGTGTGTGTGTGTGTGTGTGTGTGTCACACAAGCTGAAGATTTATTTTCCTATTCAAGCTCCTCTAGGCAAAACCTGGTGTGGCCATATTGGTTGTTCTACGTAGAGGATAAATACCACATGACTGTCATTACTGCCTGCCTGCTTACAATATGTTTCGTAACTTATTCACTGCCAAACGATGTGCAAAAAAAATGTCCACTCCAGTGTCAGGGTTTTGGTCATTGTTACTTACATTCCAGGACCCACAGAATATTGAGTTTTGGGACGACATAAACTATCGATGCAGTGTAAGACACCTTAAACTTTCTTCTTTCAACAGAAAAAAAGAGTTAATTCCTAAATGATATGGGTCTGGAGTTATCTTAGCTTATAATGGGCCAGGCTGTCCAAAATACAATGCAATACATACATTTTGGTTTATGTAGTGCTATAACAACAGCTGAAGCTAGAACAAAGCAGTAACATGGGAAAGGGGGAAATTCTGCCCCTTGTGGTAAAGAAAAAAACATTGCCAGAGGCCACAGCCAGCGCTTTATCGGCACCCAAGCGTGAAAGAACAAAACCCGATCAAATTCAGGAATGGCGCTCTGTCATATTTTCAATTCCCGAATAAATTCATGGAATGGCAGTGAATGAATTAAAGGTTAAAAGTAAAAAATGAATACTTTAATTACTAAATAAATACATTAATAAGTGACTAGATAACTACACTAATAAAGCACTCGATAAATAAGCACATACATGAATAAATAAACAAATAAATAACTAAATAAATCAACAGATAAAAAATAAATAAATCCATTTGAAAGATGGATAGCATCTCCAAAAACCTTGTTTACAATTTTCATAAGCCTTGTTCAAGGTGATCGTAAACTGTCTCAATCAATGATGCTTTGTGTTGCAGGTTCCGGTCCACGTTTTCCTGGATCTTTCCACATTGGCGTGTCGACACCTCAGCGAACCGACTGAGCTGTTTGTTCTGGACCTCATGGACGCTAACGCTAACTATGACGAGAGGGAGGTCAAGGTGGGTTGTTGTCCATCCAGAAAGACAGAAACTAGTTGAAAAGCTATCAGAATGATAATCGACCAATAGTGTGTCACAAAATTATACAGTGATACCTTGGTTTACGAACCCCTTGGTTGACGAACTTTTCGGTTTTCGAACTTTTCGGTTTACGAACGTTAAATTTATGAAAATTTTACCTTGGCATAAGAACTTCTTTTCGTACACGGACCTGCCTCAATGAGTGATGTGTCATTTGCGAACGAGACCGTTCTTCTAACAACAAAATGGCAGCCGGGTGTTTTTGTCCTCTATTCCCCGCCCCGTCTTCGGTTAAAGCCACGTGATTGGTCAAGAACGCAGCAGTGACAGGAGGTTTTAAACATTAAAGAGAGGCATACGACCGTGAGATAGTTTCAACTTTGATAGTTCACAGGCAGAGAGTAGACTGCAAGGTTAAAATATCCCGTCAATCAGGCTCCACAAACAACCCGCACAAGCCATCTGTACACTTGATGCAAAAAGCTATCAACCCAGCTAAACAGAACACAATTGATGAGGAAAATGGTAAAATAATCGCAGAGAAAGCACCTCCAAGGGATCATTCCTCAAGATGGTGAAAGAAGAAGGTTACGTTCCTCATTAAGTGTTTAATGTGGATGAAACCGGTCACTCCATTCCATCAAGCCATTAACGACCATCACAAAGGTAAATAAAACGACTTTATTATACAGTACAGTTTGTTTCTTTAATCATAATACTATAGCACATTTATTATGCGTAAAATAAGGTATATTTTGTGTAGTTTTAAGGCTTAGAAAATTAGAAAGTAGAAAATTATCTTTTATGGGGATCTGGGAACGGATTATTCTCATTTTAATGGTTTCCTATGGGAAATAAATTTTGGGGATACACATTTTTTGCCTTACACACTCTGTCTGGGAACCAATTAAGTTTTTAAGCCAAGGTATCACTGTACTTGCAACTTGGATAAAGTCCAGTCAAAATTCGTTTTCTTGACCAAAATGTCAGCTCCACGACTGTTCCACTTAGATCCGATCGACGTCATTAGGCAGAATCACTGCGGTGCCCTTCTGGTATGACATCCACCTGGATGAGGACACTCATGTCAGTACACTGGGCCCGAACTCCCACTGGAAGCAGGCTGCCGTGGTCCTGCAACGCCCCCTCGAGGTCGTGGCCGGAGAGACTGTCCGGCTCACGGTCAAGCTCCGGAACAGCAGCATCTCCATTGAGGTGCGGAGAGATGAGTAATGTTGCAACTGGAAGGTCGTATTTTTATGGACAAACAACATTTGTTCTGTTTTATTGTTGGTTATCCATCCATCCATCGATCCATTTTCCGTTCCGCTTATTCCTCATTAGGGTCGCAGGGGGTGCTGGGGCCTATCTCAGCTGTCTTCGGGCACGAGGCGGGGGACACGCTGAATTGGTTGCCAGGCAATATTGGGAGGAAAAAAATAACACAGTGAAAGGCGTGAGAATGAAGGGCCACATTGAAAAGAGCACCCCATTTTTTTTGCCCACGATTTACGGCCAGAGTGAAGGATTGCCGACTTGAAGTGGACTGAAAACGGAGCATAAATTCATTTTACACTTACAAAAAAAATCAGGATGCAAGGCTTTTATTTGTCACTGGCTGGTCCATTAAGAAGAGATGGTGAAAGTTGCTAATGATGCTAATTGCTTTTTTTAAACACTTATCCATCAAACATGGAAGTACAATGATACCTCCATTTACGAACCCCTTGGCTCACGAACTTTTCTGTTTACAAATGTTTCATTTATGAAGATTTTACCTTGGCATACAAACTATTTTTCGGGATACACACGGAGCTGCCATTATGAGTGATGTGTCGTTTGCAAACGAGTCCGTTCTCCTAACAAGAAAATGGTGGCCAACTGTTTTTGTCCTCTATTCCCCGCCCTCAGTATTCGGTTAAAGCCACGTTATTGGTTAAGAATACAGTGACGCGGTGGGGATTACAGACAGAGAGTGAGGCCGTTCTCCCAAAAACAAAATGGCGTCTTCAGTTAAAGCCACGCAATTGGTCAAGAACGCAGCAGTGAGAACATTAAAGACAGGCAGACGACAGACAGAGAGAGAGAGAAAACACACAGACACATGAAAAGGAGACGACAGAGCTTGAAACAAACAAAAGTGAAAAAAACAAAAGTGAAATGGTGAGAAAATGGATAGAAAACAGTGAAATTTGTACTTGTTTCAATATCAACTTGTTGATAGTTCAAAAGCAGAGTGTTGACTGGAAGGTTAAAATATTCCATCAATCAGGCTCCACAAATAACCCACACAAGCCATCTGTACACTTGATGCAAAAAGCTATCAACCCAGCTAAACAGAACACAATTGATGAGGATCAAGGTAAAATTAGAAAGAAAGAAGGCTACGTTCCTCATCAAACCGGCCACTCCATTCCATCAAGCCATCGACCATCACAAAGGTAAATAAACCGACTTTATTATACTGTACAGTTTATTTCTTTAATTATAATACCATAGCACATTATACATAAAATAAGGTAAATTGTGTGTAGTTTTAAGGCGTGGAAAATTAGAAAGTAGAAAATTGTTTTATGGGGAACTGGGAACGGATTATTCTCATTTTAATGGTTTCCTATGGGAAATTATTTTTTTGGGATACACACTTTTTGCCTTACACACTCTGGGAACCAATTAAGTTCGTAAGCCAAGGTATCACTAATTTAATGGCAATGACTAAAATACAAAGATCTACTCACCTTGTAATTTTTTTAACTCCAAATCCTCCAAAATTTGGTGGGTTTGCTCGTCCATCACTTGATTGCGATAATCCATCACCATTTTCAACTCATTCGTGTCATTCCCAAATTTAATCGGGAATTGAAGTGTGACGTGAAGCGCCATTCCCGAATATGTTCGGGGTTTGTTTTTTCTTGTGCAGGGGTGCGGATCAAGCTCCAGTCAGACCTCTGGCAATGTTTTTCCTTCCCACGAGGGAATTGTACATGTCATTATTCTTATTATTTTAATTATTATTATTGTCCATGTTAGCGCTTTGTTACAGCTTCAGTTGTTAAAGTCCAATATAAATCAACATGTATTGTATTTTGTACACCTGCCCCAATTTCAAGCTAAGATAACTCCAGACCCATATAATTTAGGAATTAACTCTTTTTTTTCCTGAAAAAAGAAGAGAGTCTAAGGTTTCTTACGCTGTATTGGATGTTTAGTTCGTCCTAAAACTCAATATTCTGTCAATCTTGCAATTTGAGTGAAAATGACAAAAACATTTTCACCCGCAGGAAAAAAAAAAATATCCTGTGACTGTAAAGTGTCCTTGAGAGTTTTGAAAGGCGCTTAGAAATAAAATGGATTATTATTTTGGCACATTGTCTGGCAGTAAATGAGTGAATCGTATCGGTTGGTATGTGATAAAAAGCCCGGTTTGATTTTAGATCCCACGAAAGCGGTGATGTAAATCGCAAACTGTGAATATCGTAAATAAACATTCTAAGTCATAATATTGGAACAAAATTAGTTGTTCTTTTGATAAAAATGGACACCTTTCTTCATTATTGTAATTAGGACTTTTCAATGTGGCCCTAAATGACTCCTCTTAAATGGCACGACTTGGTACATGAGCAAATTGACCCCGGATGTCCGTATCCCTTCAAATAAGTAACAAACAAGGTTGACTGGCAAAAGCGTGATTGCTTTAAATTGTGACTTTAGAGTCAATGAATGAGACGTGCGAGTCAATTGTGCGATTCCCACATAAAGTGTCATTTCCACACAAAACGTTCTTGCGGCTGTCATGTTATAAACCACTTTCCAACGTTAGCAAAGTCACTGGGGGGCCTGCCCATTCATGAACGATTAGTCCACTACGTGACGACAATCAGATCCGCTTGGGTTGCCTCTTTGGCGACTCCGTCACCGCCCCCGTTGTCGTCATCATCATCATCGTTATTGCTTGCGTCATTTCTGGCTTCTTGTCCATGGCCGAGGCCGGCGGGGGCCGACAGGGAGTGCGGCGTCCGTCCCATGCCCTGGTAGCGTCCGCCGGGCGACAGCGGATCGGACGCCGCTTCGCCGATACAGTCCTGCGAAGCTGACGACGAGAGAAGGCCGGAGCGCTCGCCAGAGCTCTGCGCTTCGCCAAAGTATGGCTTCCGCGGGCGACCCATCACCGTTCGACCTGTCAAATAAGACGGGAAAGAAAATCATTAACTCATTCGCTGCCATTCCCGAATACATTTGGGAATTAAAAAGCATAACGTGGAGCGCCATTCCCAAATGTTTTCAAGTTTTGTTTTTATGCTGGGTGCCGATAAAGCGCTGGCCATGGCCTCTGGCTACGTTTTTTAACTTCCACAAGGGGGCAGCATTTGCCTTTTGTCCATGTTAGCGCTTTGTTCCAGCTTCAGCTGTTGTTAAAATGCTATATTAATCAATATGTAAGTATTGTATTTGTGCAGTTGCCCCCGTTTTAAGCTCAGATAACTCCAGACCCATATAACATAGGAATTAACTCTCAGGTTTCTTACGATCAATTGAATGTTTATGTAGTCCGAAAACTCAATATTCTATGGGTCCTGCAATTTGAGTGAAAATGACAAAAACCCTGGCACTGGAGTGGATGCATTTTTGCACATTGTCTGGCAGTTAAGAATCAAATTTGTTTCATGATTTGTGACCTTTTTTAATTAAATTAATTAAAATAATTAATTTTTGGGGGGGAGGACGGGAGGGGTATTGCGCAACTTGTGAGACAACTTTCAATTGTTGAATTTTGAATACCGATTCAAAATACGTCCTCCCGTCCTCCCCCCAAAAAAATTAATTTGAATTGAACTATTGCTACCCACCGACATTGCGAACTTGTTCCGAAATGTCAGCTCTGACGTCGGAGACGTCCCACATGGCCATGAAGGAGTCGAAGCAGGAGCCCTCCTCGGCTTCCTGGATGTAAGGCTTGTACGTGAAGCTCACATGATGAGCGATAGCTGCCAGGAACATCTCCACGCAGATCACAAAGTCCTGGATAAAAATTGAACAAACTAACTCGCCAACACATTGAGGATTATTTTTGCTGCATGCCGCAGATCAATCGCAGGGCACACAAAGACGTACAACAGACTCACACCTAGGGACAATTTGGAGTGGTCAATCTGCCTGCCATGCGTGTTTTTGGAGTATGCGAGGAAACCGGAGGACCCGGAGAAGACCCACGCGCGCCCGGGGAGAACATGCAAACTCCACACAGGGAGGCCGGACCGGGACACGAACCGGCGACCTCTGCACTGTGAAGCCGGTGTGCCTACCGTGATGCCACGGTAGGTATCGTCGACAAAGCGACACACAATGCATTTTGGGTACTTTTTTTCGTCTGAAAACACAGTGTTGATTGCGAAATTAGAAGGAAAACTACATACATAACGTGATGCTGAATCGTTGTGTGTCGCAGCCAATTGCGGTAACACGAATAAAGAAGGTGTAAATTTACACAAATTCCCAGCGGACAAATCAGGCCATTTGCAACAGAGCTTGGGCGCCATCTTGTGCATTTTCTGGGAGGCTAAATTGCAGTCCAGACGTCTCAAAATGAGACGGAAGGACTTCTTTAATTAATTGCAAACATTTATGCTATCCTCTTCAGAACTATTTGAATCATATTCATAACTGGATGAGTAACAAGAAAGCATCTTCTCCGAATCTGAATTCGCTGAAGCTGTTGTTTTGTGTCTGGAGCATCCTGGCGTGACGTCAGGAACAAGGGGGCGTGACCTTCTGAAACTCGCCATTTCCGATGTCATTTTGTTTTGCATTTGACTAAAAATATCAGCCTGTGTGTTTTGGATATTTTAGATGCTATAAAACGTTTTTCTGATGTCAGTTAGGAAACAAAAAAATGGTGTCGGTTGTCCTTTAATCCAATTTAATCTAACAACAATAATAGGCATGAATGTTTGCGCTTGATTTGTTCACCTGTAGTCCGGTGGCAACGGCCTCCACACTTTGCCAATCCCACGTGTGTTTCTCCGAGATGACGCCCACCTTCACCAGCAAGGCGATAAGCACAGCCTGCCTAGGGAGAAAAATAGCACAAAAAATAAAGTCGCTACCAATCTTAAATAAAAATCCTGAAATGTCGTTCGTGTGTTTGGAAAATCTTTGACGATATTTACCAAAAGGAGACAAACACCACCATTTTAACGCACAGGAATTTGCCCACCGGTTTGATGGGACCCAGCTCGTCTCGCAAAGCCCTGTAGAACAGCACCAGGCAGTACATGGCAAACTGGACGGACACAAAATGTGATCATTACGCACATGCATGCAAACTAGTCGACATCGGCGATACGAAAGACGGCGTACCAGTTGTGACATATTGTTGACGATCACCAGGTAGGTCCAAGCGTTGTTGGAGCTGAAGTTGCCTTCGTCGTACACTTTGCACAGTTGACAGATGCTGCGCGAGAAGACGCGTTAAAACGAACGAACTAGCTAGCTAGCGATTATCTTCAAATACGAATGACGTTTGACCTACAGAGCGATAATCGTTGTGACGGGTCGAACCACTGTGTACTGCAGGACTCCCAGTTTGCACCTCAAGAGTAAAACCCTTTGGAGGAAAGGAAACATCAACAATAAAAGAAATATTTTTCTGCGGATACTAAGGGAACTCACTCTCCCATGGGCCAAGGTGGGCAGCAACAAAGGGGAGGGAGGTGCTTCTGTTGCTCCTGAACCTCCAGCATCATGACCAAACTCGGGTACTGGTTCTCTAGGTAGTTGAGCAGGAAGGTCATGAAATTGTAGATGACGTAGGCCTCGTAGCATTCGCGGCACGTGTCCACGTAAATGGCGATGTGGGGATATTTCAGGGCAAGCCACTGCAAATGGGGGTGGATAGGAAATGTCAATCAAATTGTATATTTGTGTGGGAAATGATGTTTCACCCTATTAGGCATAGCGGCTACTGCAATAGTAGCTTTTATGATGCTGAAGATAACTCACACTATCCAAGCTGTATATTGGCACCATCCACAATATTCTAGAATGAGGGAAATAAAATTAAAAAAAAAAAAAATATCATAAAAAACGTTTTTTTCCAGCACAGGGTCTAAACGCTTCTTTACCTGATGATCGGTTTCTGAAGCTCAGGTTGAGTGTAGTGAACCAGATGCTGCAGGATGCCCCATAATGATATGGGGATGGTCATGAAGACGAAGATCCCAGCTATGAACCAGGCTTTGTTATGAGTGCCAACCTACCATGAGAATAATAATTAAATAATTAAAAAAAAGAAAAAAGAAACAAACATAACGATATATGGCTGTCAGTTTACTGTTGGGTACAATATTGTTGGTAAAGAAAGCCATTTTGTGTAAGGTTTTTTTCTTTCTCCAAAACTATACTAAAATGCTGTTTTTTAAACAGCCAATATTTATAAACAAAAATATAAAAAAACACAATACGGTATCGTTAAAAAATATCCCAAAATAACCAGGTGACAAGCGACATTATAAAATACCTTTTACACGGTGATTTTGAAAATACCTGACCAAGATGGCGGCTCTTGTGCCAAGGTTTATTTTAAGTCCCTTCAAGCTTTGTATAAGTATGTGGAAACATCATCATGTTGAATGCCAATCACAAATATTTTGTATTATTGTGACGCAAAACAAAAGTTCATTCTTATAAAATATGTATCATTTTCGAAAAGTATGACGTGCCCCATAATGCAACGCGTTGCTCAGGTCATGGCGTTCCACTCACCTCCGACTTCTGAAGTTCCCAAATGCACAGCGGAAGGACCACGAGCAGGAGTAAAATATACAACAAGACAACCAAAGGCCGAATCCATCTTCTCCAATTCCCACACGAAAAGGGCATTGTGACATGAAGACGCAAGGCTGTTTTTCTTTTAAATATTGCAAACCCGAACTCAATTTTTTCGGGGAGAACAAAACGTTGGAAGACTACTTTGTGATGCAAGTAAGTAAAACTCGTCGTTATTGTCAGCTCATGTGACTTGAATTTCCCTGAGCCGAGTGGCTACGCTAATGTTAGCTCGCCAGTCGTTTTGCCATGTCAACAACGTACCTGGCCGTAATTAAGCGGCTTTCCAAAACCCCCTAAACTCAATATCTTAATTTAAATGTTATTCTAATAGCAGGACAGTTTGTCGATCTTTCCTCAAATCCCGAAAGAGCTCAACTGGGTTTTCTTTGGTGGTAAGGCTCAAAGTTTACTTCTTTGCTTCGTTTGGCTACTTCCTGCTTCCGTGTTTGACCCCGATGGTGATTGGTGGGCATTGTTTGCGTTGACCAATCAATGAAGAAAGTTTTCAAACGGGAGTGGGAGGGGTTGAAAAAGTTTGCTGACGATGCACGCTTTCCAGCAGATGGCAATGTTCGTTAATCATCATTAATCAATTAATATCACGTGTGTGACAATGCGAATCTTTCATCATCTTTCTAACCCAGATCATCTTGGCATGCTTTTACGCGGAGATTTTTCATCATATCTTAACCAAAGTATGCGAACTAAAACATATATGATAATGGCAATTTAAATATGTTCCAGACGCACATTCAGTCAATTATCTTTTTTTTTTTTTCGCAGGCAAAGTTTAAAATCTATTCAAGAAATCAGTCATCCATTGTATAAATAGACTAAATAAATAAAACAAATTGCCTGCATGTTTAATAACAAATGTCACACCCCCAAAAATAATAATAATGTACGACTTTGGAGGTTCTTCCTCCATTCGATGTGTCTTCACAAAAGGCAGAACTTTTATTCTTTGTAGCAAACTCCCCAACCCAACTGCTTGTTTCAGGACAGCTTGTTCATGAATGTTTGACTTTCTCCTCTTGGCTTTTTATGAATAAAACATAGTCTTTGCCACGAGTCACACGAGCAAATGGGTCCCTCCGAGGGACAGTCGAGCAGGGTAAAGCCACGAGGGTTAGGGTGGATAAACATATGTCGCGTTTAATCACAGCCGAGAGGTGTTTTAGCTTAAAGGATGTGGCATCCGTCCCGAATTCCTTTTTTTTTTTTTTAATTTTTTTTTTTTTTTTTTTTTTGCTTGTGGATCATGCCTCACATTAGGGCAATATGGCGCTTACCAGAATGCATTTCAAAGAAGACAAAACTTTTGTTTCTGGCGCAGACGATCCATAACGGCAATGTTTACAAAGAAAACAAACACATTCCTGCCACGTTGAGCTGAGAAAAGGACAAAATCTCAAGCTCCCCATTGATCTTGTTTTTTTGGCAACACATGTGACAATCGAGTTACGCGTCTCAAATTCCCACATCCTCTGCGAACGGAGATCAGGAAGCCTTCGGGCCTCGCTCGGTCACAACGGGTCACGGTGTGCTCGCAATCGCTCCCAGACGTCTTTTTCTCACAGTTGCTGAATGGGGAAACAAGAGCTCTCCTTTTGACTCCCCCTGGGGTGCTGATATTAGCACGGGCTGGGGAAATAAACTTGCAGTGGACCTATATTTATTGGAATAAGGAGCGATGCTAACAATCAGAATCAGAATCAGAATACCTTTATTCGTCCCGCAATGGGGAAATTTGCAGTCCACAGCAGCAATTGAAGAGGGATGGGGTTGGGGTGGGAGTGAAAGGATAGAAAACAAGATATTCTAAGCATAACAAAATAAAAATGTCAACTGTATACTGTGCAAATGTAGATGTGCAAAAACCGTTCTATAAACAAGACTGTACATAGTGCAGAATCAAGAAATGCATTTAGATATATTGCAACAACCCATATTTACAAGTGTCCAGTTTTTTTTTTTTGTTTTTTTTTTTCACATGTGATCATTGGGAATTGTGAAGCCTGACAGCAGTCGGTAGGAACGAGCGGCGGTACCTCTCCTTCTTGCAGCGCGGGTGTAATAGTCTCTGGCTAAAGGAGCTACCCAGAGCTGTCAGGATGGGCAGGAGGGGGTGGGAGGGGCTCTCCGTCATAGCTTTTAGTTTAGCTAGCGTCCGTCTGTTGCCCACCTCCTCTAGAGAGTCCAGCGAGCAGCCCACGACAGAACTGGTCCGCTTGACAAAGCGCTCCAATGATAGCAACGGCAACATATAATAATAATAATAATAATAATAATAATAATAATAATAATAATAATAATAATAATAAAACCTAATAATTTCATTTATAAGCGCCTTTCAAAATGGCAACATATGTACATATTTGGACTGTCGTTCTGTACACGGTGTGAAAAACACCCTAACTAAAGTTCTACATCATCACTCTTAAAAGCAGCAAAATTTGCAAATCGGGGCCTGCAATATCAAACAGTTGTATGGGGGCATTAAAACGTTGAGAGAAGCTAATATCCATTTATACTTCAAGTACAAAACTGAATATTTCTTTGGTACCAAGTGGTGATGCTGTAACACGAAGTCTTGTCAAGAAATGGACACGTCCAGTTTAGCTTTGCAGCTAACTAGCTTAGCAGCCAAGTGACTAGTTAGCGTCAAAGTTTGCTGTGCTCACGTAGCATAATCGGCCTGGCAACACGCTGTCCGGAAATATTATTTTTCAGTTTTTGTACTTATATTTTAGCAAGGACCGCAAAGCTATAATGAATATTATTGCCGAGAAAGCACGGCAACTTCACTCGGATATCATCAAGTAGCAACTACATCAACGACCATCACAAAGGTAAATAAAACGACTTTATTATAAAGTACAGTTTATTTCTTTAATTACAATACAATAGCACATTTACTATACATAAAATAAGGTATATTTTGTGTAGTTGTTGGCTGATTGGGAGAAAATTATGTTTTATGGGGACCTGGGAACGGATTATTCTAATCACAAAGGTGAATAAAATGACTTTATTACATGGTACAGTTTATTTCTTTAATTACAATACAATAGCACATGTACTATACATAAAATAAGGTATATTTTGTGTAGTTGTAAGGCTTATTCACGAGAAAATTATGTTTCATGGAGACCTAGGAACGGATTATTCTCATTTTTAATGATTTCTTATGGGAAATAAATGTTCGGCAGACGAGCTTTTCGCCTGACACACACTTTCTGGGAACCAATTAAGTTCGTGAGCGGAGGCATATTTCAAAAGAATAATAAAAATGATTACTCATGTTGCACAAAGATCAATTTTATTTTTGAAGCAAGTTCATTTTTTTAACAATCTCCACACCAACTGGTTCCCTTGTTCGTTATTAGAAGTCAATGATCACGCATTCCAAGTACAGTCACATGACGCTCTGCATATCGCGGATCCAACCAGTATTTGTAATTGCCTAAAGATGCCACAGGATGATGAGAAATCCATTTTTTAACCAATGATACGATACATAGCCGGACTAAATGAAGCTCCTCCCCTCAGTTCAACTTACTTACTTTGCAAAGTGTCCCCATCTGGTGCCAAATTATTATTTTATATTAGACATAGCTTTGTCCGAACCACAAGCAGCTAGGTGAGTTTGACGCTCAAAAAATAATCTGCTAAATTGTGAATGCATAATCGTGAACATGCAGGGATGAACTCTGTTACTATTCATCTTTGATTAATATTTATTTTTACCGCCCAAAAATAAAATCACTTTATAAAAGTGGACATACGGGTACATGTTTTGTGAATTACACTAGCAAAAATATTGCATTGTTTCAAGAGGAAATCTTTCCTATGCTGTCTCTGCGACCATTCGTTTGTCAAATATTCAAAGTGGCAACGCGACTTCAAACTCCAAAGTTGATGACACAATGAGGCTAAATTAATAATGAGTACATCCACGGGCGTGTTCGATGGAGAATTAATCGTCACTAACACGCTTTCCTGTTTTGCGACTCCTGGGATGGACGCGAGCGCT
Source organism: Hippocampus bargibanti (assembly GCF_051943395.1). NCBI lineage: Eukaryota > Metazoa > Chordata > Actinopteri > Syngnathiformes > Syngnathidae > Hippocampus > Hippocampus bargibanti. The sequence continues at coordinate 12,942,684 of NC_142743.1, read as the reverse complement.
GGTTTGCCGTCATTTCCTACGACAGCTGGTTGTCTTCTTTTCCATTGTGCCGCATTGTCCTGCCCTTGTTCCGGAATCGTGACGGCAATTCATAGTTCAAATGCATCCCATCACTCGAAGCCCTCCAGGCAACTTTGTCCGTTCCTGTGAAACCTTTTTTTATTTTATTTTTTTTCCTCTGTGCCTGTGCCAGTTTCATGCAAGGCTTTATCAGTATATTTCTTTAAAAAACACAAAAAAAACATAGTAATAATGCATAGTATATTTAGGATGGCTAACTGTTTTGAATAGTGTCTGGTGTCCCACGTGGTCAGTCGCTGTCTTTCCGCAAGCTGCGGTCCGCGAGTAGGTTGTTGGGCTCGGGGCTTTTGCATTGGACACTGGTGCCGTTCATCGCTCCGATGCTGCTCAACTGGCTGTCCGAGTAGCACCAGCAACACAAACATGACTGCGGGAGGGTTGTGGAGAGAAGATGTGAGATATTTTAGTCAAACGGGGTGCGTGGTTGTCTCTTGGCTAAATTCAAGGCATGTTTTGTCTCCAGCATAGACTCCACCTCTTTTCTCAGCAATTACAAAGCAACGTGAAATGCATAAACCATGGGTGTCAAACTTATTTTTGGTGCGGGCCACGTTTTATTTACTGTGTCACTTGGTGGGTTATGACTCAAACCATAACTCATTCACTGCCAGACGATGGGCAAAAATGTGTCCACTCCCGTGCCAGGGTTTTTGTCATTTTCACTCAAATTCCAGGACCCACTGGAAGTTATCTGAGCTTGAAATGTGAGGGGCTGTACAAAATACAATACATACATACTGATTTATATTGCGCTTTAACAAGAGCTGAAGCTGTAACAAACCCCTAACATGGACAAAAGGCAAATGCTGGAAAACAAAAACATTGCCAGAGGTCTGACCAGTGCTTTATCGGCACCCCCCGCTAGAAAAAAACAAAAGCCAAACAAATTCCTGAATGTCGCTCCACGCCATGCTTTTCAATTCCCAAATAAATTTGGGAATGGCAGAAAATGAGTTAAAAAGTCATGAATAACTGTTGATTCAAATATTGTTACTCTCGTGAGGGGTTTGATCACAAGACAAATGCTTGGAATATGGCCCTTATTTATTACATATGAGAATTTAACAATTTGGTAGACATTTTAGAAAACATGATATGTTCGAGGTGCTTTCGCGGGCCACAGAAAAAGATGGTGGGCCAAATCTCGACCCCGGGACTTTGAGTTTGACACCGCTATCATAAATCATCGCAACCCGTCGCATAAATTAGCAATTGCATGAAGTACGTTACCTTAAAGCAATTTTTGAACTTCTTGCTGACAAAGTAGAGGATGATGGGGTTGATGCAGGAATTGATTGTTGCCAGGTTGATGCTTAGGTAGTCCATAACTAAAAGAAAGCTAGAAACATAATAAAAGTCACAAAATGAGCTTCCACTAGGGGAAAAAATAATTTGCATGGAGTCATGAACACAGCGGTCTTCTCGACTCACTTGAACAACTCGCAGCGCGTCTCGTCGTTTTGGTAGTATACCATTTTCTTCAGGATCCTGCTGAGGTGAAGCGGGAACCAACACAGGGCGAATATCAGGACCAGGCAAAACACGGCCTTCGCCACTTCCCTTCTCTGTAAAGATGGTGGGCGGCGGAGGGAAACATGACATTTTCCCATTGGAGCAACAATGCGAAGTACGCTACTGACAGATGAGTAAACAGGCCATTCACAGTTTGGCATTTTTCGTCTATTACACAAAAATGCTATATTATTTTGCAGTTTTGAAAAAGAGACTCACATTCTTTGGAAGAACATTCTTTGGAGGACTGTGCTTTGAGTTCACGAGACTGTACTCTGTATTTTTAGTGATGAGGAATAGTCCTTTTAAGCGGTTCAATTGGCTAGCCAAGTATTATATTTACTTTTGTTTTAAAATGTATATTATATCTTATAAATGAATCAATATTGGTACAGTAGCTAACTGAGGCTAACTAACGAAGGGTTATTATAACCATAAGCATTCTTCATTGCAAGCACAATCAATGTATCATAAGCAAATGTATGATAACTAAAAAGAATAACCCTCACACTAACCGTGTCGCTCTATTGTGCTAACTATCAAATCAGCTATCACGCAACTTACTGTATCTCTCACTGTCATCTGTCTTGTATCCATTTTAGGATTGCTAACTATCGAGGCTAGCTTTCTCACAGTGTATTTATTGTATCCTCTCTTACCATCCATTTATTGCGCGGAATATTGCGCGGTTATGTTTTGATGGATTGAACGATCACGTCAACTGTATGTGAGCTCCATCATGCTAACTAGCATTCTTTGTATCGTTTTAACCAATTTAGAGATTCTATCTGTTTGTCTACCCTCCAAACCACTGTGGTAACCACCATGCTAATCCCTCAGCCATTTTATCTTGGTCTTGAAGTCGCTATGGACCACGCTAACTATTTTGCTAGCTATTCCGCAAGCCGCATCTTGAGCCTCCTCCTTTTTTTTGCTTGCTTGTAAAAATTGAACTATTGCACCATGTTTACCAAAACACCCAGACAGTTTTGTGGGATTGTTCCCTCGGGATACTTTTAAGGGGGATGTGGATGTATAAGCAAGAAGATCAAGGGTCACTTAAGGAGGTAGCTAATAAAGGGGTCTAAGGGTCACAAAAGTCGCTGGGGGTCAGGTAGCGGGTTCTTCGCTGAATGAATGACGTTTGGGACGAATCCGTCCAACCTGTTTGAGGTGCTCGCTCAGGGCAATACGAAGGTTGCCGTTCCGGTTATTCAGCATTTCACAGGTCATCAGAGTATAGAAGATGGCGGTGCAGGTCAGCGGGACACAGAAGTAGAAACCAAACAGCCACCAGTCCTTGGCGTCCTTGTAGAACTAAGAGAGAGACATCCATTTTTGGATTACACTTTGGTAGCTATTAAGGCATAATCGATGAAAAGGTTTCTTCAGCCGTCATCTGTACTTCTTTGAAGGTGTCGGACGTTTCGCTTCTTATCCGAGAAACTTCGTCAGCAAACTAAAAAAGGCAAACTAAAACCTTTGCCTTCAAAGAAGTACAGATGACGGCTGAAGAAACCTTTTCATCGATGGACCACTCCTGTACGACTGAGAGCTTACACAGACGTATTAAGGCATAATGGTTGGGTGGATACTGCCAAACTAAGCAAAAAAAAATACTCATACTCTGCGCTTGCGTCAATTCTGGTATTTGTTTGGAAAAAAATACAGACTTAAATCTAAAGTATGGCTATGTCTTTGCTGTCCTTGTTTTTTTTTCTGTCAGTTACAGGATAGTAAATCAGTCTCTTAATATGTTGCCAAGTTCATATTTGTTTTCTTTTTTACTGCTATTTCTACAGTCTGACAGTGATTACTCTATTGGCTCTGTGTGGCCTCAGGTTTTTATGGCTTCAGGGTTCAGGTCTTGGTAATTGTACTTTGCCCGTAATCAATGATTTTGTCCAATCAACTAAAAAAAAAAAAAAAAAACTAAGCACAAAAAAGCTAAGAATCCATACAGTCAATACCCGCAAATAGTGCCTCTAATCTTTTAAAAAGCTTCGTCTAGTCAAAACGAAAGTCGTTTAACACTTTCTTAACGCCCAAGCAGATGTTTGCCCTCAGTCAAAGCCAGACATTCAAAATGATAAAAGCGGGATGACGACCTACCACCATGAAGTCTGACTTGGGCTGCAGCATGCAGGTGCGCAGGGTTTGGTTTCGGTAGTTGAAGCTAACCATGTCGAATCCCACGGCTTCGGGAATGGCCAGCACCATCGACAAGACCCAAATGCCGAGTATTTCCATGACGGTAAAGAGTGGGATCCCGACGCCTTGCACTCGACTCCATGATGCAACGGCCCTGTACCTGTCATCGGGGGGAAAAAAGATTTCATTTAAAGTTGTATGTAATAGTAATCACAGCTAATAGGCCATGGCACGAATTTCAAGAAATTTATACCATCACAGAAAATGTACAGTATATAATTGCTAATGTTCATAGTTTAAAGGGGAAGTTAACACCAATTTCTTTTCAAAATGGCCGCCACCGAGATGGCTAAAAACGTCTGGATTTTGCTCCTTAGGTTCTTTACCACAGACACCATGTTAATCTAAAGGATATTTTTAGACGCATTAATATTTTTAGTAAGGACGTTTTGCGGTTGACCTGCCCTTTAATTCGTAAATCCGCAACAAAATGTGATGCGTATAATTTTAAACTCATTTTAGAAAATTACTCTTCCAAATAACACTCTTAGAAATGATTTAATAAAAATGGGCCTGACGCTTATGTGTACATGTGGCCAAAGAAAGGCATCAAAACCCCAAATATTTTTTCAGCTAATAGCTCAGGATAACATTCCATGTGGGTTCAATACAGCCAGTAAAACTCTTCGTATCTACTTGCTTCTGAACTCTTGACCACGTTATCTATCATGCCCGCTGCCCTGCTTAATACTCGTGTCCTTTAATTCCTTGAAATTTGTGCTCTTGTAAGCTAGTCATCCATTTGGCTACTATTCCATCACAGTCGATAACTGTTATGCCTGCTATCGAGCTAGCTATTTAAAAAGCAAATTCTAGAGCGAGTTAGCCAGCTAACTACAGTGCCATATAGTTAGCACGTTCTCTCTGCCCTCATCAAAATCATGTTCATGTTTATCATGGTTTTAAATCATATCTCGTCTGGATAGCCGAATCTTAAAGGACAACCGACAACCGAATGGCTTCAAATGACTTCTACTGAGCGTATTTTACAAAAATTCCACCGCATATAGCTATATTTTACGTTTTAAGACTCGCGCTGAATATTCAGGAAGTCTTGTTTTTGAGTTGGTGACGAGTCCGTACGTGACGTCATGAAAGGACCGCCCCTGACCGTAAAAAAGACGCATTGTAGCGGTTTTTCCATCACATCACTGTATTTTGCTGTATTTGTTTGGTCTGGGGACCTCGTGTTGCACCCAAAAGCCGCCAGAAGGCCAGAAGAGGGCGTTCAAGCGCCATATAAGGAATATATCAGCCTGTGGAAATGGAGGTGGCCACTGGAAGTCGCCATTTTGTGCCTCTTTTCTGGTGATCGTTTCCACACAATGTTGCCTCAAAATGGCATGGAATAAATTCTTTAATTGATTGCAAACATGTATGCTTTCCTCTTCAGAACTATTTGAATCATATTCATAACTGGATGTGAAACAAGAAAGCATATTCTCCGAATCTGAAGCCATTGTTTTGATTCACAAGGAATGCAAGACGTCTTGACGTGACGTCACGAACTGGGGGCCGGACTTTCTGAAAATGCCCAATTCGCAGCTCATTTTTTTGCAGATTTTGGATACTTTAAGTCATTTTTATTGGTGTTTTGCATTTGACTAAAAATATCATCCTGCGTGTTTTGGGTATTTTGGATGCTATAAAACGTTTTTCTGGTGCCAGTTAAAAAAACAAAAAAGTGACGTCGGTTGTACTTTAAAGGACAACGGACGCCTCCGGACAAGTTGCGTCCATAATTTGTAAAATCACTTGAAATGACTTCTACTGAGCGTATTTTACAAAGATTCCACCGCATATAGCTATATTTCACGTTTTAAGACTCACGCTGAATATTCAGAAAGTCTTGTTTTTGACTTGGTGTCTGGAACGCCCCTGACCGAGAAAGCGACACACAATGCATTTTGGGGACTTTGTTTCGTCTGAAAACATCGTGTTGATCCGTGTTGATGGCGAGAGTAGAAGGAAAACATAAATAACACGATGGTGAATCGTTGTGTGTTGCACCAAGACTGCTATTTGATACTAGTTGACACAAATTCCCTGCAGACAAATCAGCCCATTTTGAATGGAGTTTTGGCGCCATCTTGTGCATTTTTCTGGGACGCTACATTGGAGTCCTGACGGCTCGAATTGATCCAAAAGGACTTCTTTAATCAATTGCAAACATTTATGCTTTCCTCTTCAGAACTATTTGAATCATATTCATAACTAGATGAGTAACAAGAAAGCATCTTCTCCGAATCTGAAGCCATTGTTTTGATTCTAGAGCACGGCAAGTCATCCTGGCGTGACAAGAACAAGGGGGCGGGACCTTCTGAAACTCGCCACTTAAACTCAATTTTATTGGTGTTTTGCATTTGACTAAAAATATCAGCCTGCGTGTTTTGGGTATTTTGGATGCTATAAAACGTTTTTCTGATGTCAGTTCGGAAACAAAAAAAATGGTGTCGGTTGTCCTTTAAGTCATATCTATTCCGCATAGCTATGGCTATCACCATATCTCTCCACAGCTATTGTCGTAGCCATGCCTGTATTATCTTCATATCTATCCGTCGATTCATACCAGTCCATCTAAGGATTTACAGTAGGTAACTGGCGGTTATCCCAAAACATCCATTCATTTTCTGTAGTCTTGCTATTGCTAACAGATTTTCTCGCGCGTACTTTCTCTCCACTCTCTCGCCTGATAAACGGCAGCGCACCATGCAGCAGCATAAACTGTCGAGTCAGCACGGCGCCCCATCAAACTTTCAAGAATCCATGCGGAGAGATGATCAATTGTTTATTTAAAAATATCTAATATTTATTTACGTGATGGTGCCGAACCGAACGCGGCCGCCGCGTTTTGCCGCGTCCGCCCTTCGGCTTGTTTGCTTGTTTGTTTCATTAATAGAAAAGCGCTTGTCGAAAATGTTTTAGTAAAATCACGCATCAAGATTTAATGGACACAAACAATATATTTTTCATGGCGCATTTGAATCTCTCTGTTCGACAACATGGCGGCATGTATATTTCATAAAGCAGTAAACGGATTCGGCCACTCCTCCAATATTGAAACATGAAAGGCAATATGTGTAATAAAAATACTGATGCAACTTCCTTTGGTCTATTTACAGTATGTATAATTTAAAAAAAGGATTTAAATATACTTGCGCATTCTCGTAGGTTTGCTAATATGAACCAATCGCTATAAAATGCCAAATTTGTTATAACTGGAAAAAAATACAATTCACCTGCGTTTGCTCACATCCCATTACGTCGCCCATCTTTAATTTCCTGCTGACTTGGAATCACCCTGACCTTAAACTAACCCTGCTTTCATCTATCTTTATTTATTTATTTTTAACGAACCAACTTTTGCAAAAACAAGCTCTCAAACGCATCTTCTCATTTTCCCATAATAGAAGACCGTTAAACGAGAGCCTCAGAGCAGAGAGCTCTCTTATCTCGCCGGTTGTGTCTGCCGGACTCGTCCGTCTTAATTTTTTTTCCCATCAGGGGGGAAGTTGGAGAGAGGGGGGCTATTAACGACCACAGGCAGAGTGGAACTTGACCTCACCGCGTTTGCTCTTAAGATCGCTTTCGATGCTGTACGTTAGATCCACGATGCATATTTCATGCACTTAATGTTGCAAAAATAGCCACCGATTAATCCGTCATGGAAGTTTCCAGCAAAAACAAAACAATCGTGAATCATCCGCCGACATGCTGATGTGAAATTAGTCCAAGGTTCTGAACAAGTAATAACCTAAAAAAAGTGTAAAATAACACATAAGTTATCCCTCTTTAATGCTGTTGTGACTTACTGAAGGTCACCTTGACCTGTTTGGTTAGGGGGGTAAAAATCAAAGGAAATATTTTTAACTCATTCACAGCCATTCCTGAATGTATTCGGGAATTGAAAAGCATGACTTGTAGCAGCATTCCCGAATGTGTTCGGGTTTTGCTTTTTCTTGCGGGGTGGGTGCCGATAAAGCGCTGGTCAGACCTTGCAATGTTTTTCCTTCCTACAATTGGGCAGCATTTAACTTTTGTCCATGTTGGCGCTTTGTTACAGCTTCAGCTGAAAACTATATAAATCAATATGTATGTATTGTATTTTGTACAGCCGCCCCATTTCAAGCTCAGATAATTCCAGACCCAAATAGCTTGGGAATTAACTCCTTTTTTTATGAAAGAAAAAAGTCCAAGGTTTCGAACCCTGCATTGAATGTTTATGTAGTCCGTAAACTCAATATTCTGTGGGTTCTGCAATTTGAGTGAAAATGACAAAAACCCTGACACTCTAGTGGACGCAGTTTTGCACATTATCTGGCAGTGAATGAGTTAAAATGTAAGAAAAAGACTTTGTGGTTCCATCGTTTGTTCATTGATGTATTTATTCATATTCGGACCTTGTCGCTTGGCATTAGTATCATTTACATTGTGCTCTGTCATTTCTGCAGCAATATAAAGCTATGGATAAAACATGAAGATACAAAAATCTCCAATTTTGAGTAATCCCTTTGCTTTTGCACGTGTGAATTGCACTTTCGTCCGTCTGAGCACTGACCTATCAACGCTGAGGGCACACAGGTTGAGGACGGTGATGCCCACCGAGGCTTTCTGGAGGAATGGAACCAGCTTGCAGAGGAACAGGCCAAAGGCGCTGTCGTAAAATGGCCACCGCGATGCTAGTAGCTGCGAGGGAGGACAAAAAAATAAAAATACTTAGAAAACAAACCTCGTCATCAATTTATCAACTGATCGAGGGGTTGGATTAGGTATGGAAGCTCGTCATTGGGGAACAATTGCGACTGGTGGTAAAATATAATTGATAGTTTTTATAAAGAGATACATCATTTTTGCCAACAATAATGATAATAATTATAATTGTTATTATTGTTATAATTATTATTGTTGTTGTTTTTTTGTAGTTGTTGTTGTTGTAATTGTACTAATAATAATAATAATACATTTCATTTATAAGCGCCTTTCAAAACTCTCAAGGACATTTCACAGTCACAGGCAACAAAATGCACGTTCGTGTCTGTTAGGGTTCATTCAAGGTTGCAAATGTTAGCCAAACATTTGCCCACCATTTCATTTTTTTTCATTTTTATTTATTCATTTATTTGTTCTTTTATTTTTGCAGCAATTCCACATTAATGATAACAACAATTATTTAGTTAATTAACTCATTCACTGCCATTCCCGAATGTTTTCGGGAATTGAAAAGCATGACGTGGAGGGCCATTCCCAGATTTTTTCGGGTTTACCACTTTTGCTGCAGATAACTCTCGAACCAAATAAGCTCGACACAAACTTATTTCTTCTAATGAGAGAAGAGAGTCTAAGATTTCTAACGCTGTATTCAATGTTTATGTCGTCCGAAAACTAATTTTTTTGTGGGTCCTGCAATTTGAGTGAAAATGACGAACACCCCGGCACCGGAGTGGACATATTTTTGTATGGCAGTGAAAGAGTTAATTAATCAACTAATAATAATAATACATTTCATTTATAAGCGCCTTTCAAAACTCTCAAGGACACTTTCCAGTCACAGGATATTTTTTCTGCGAGTGAGCAGTGGCAGCCTCATGCGCCAGCGTTCACTCAACCCAGAAGTAACAAAGTAAAACAAAAAAAAACTAAATAACAAATAATATGACAACACAAAGACAGAGAGAGTCATTCATTCGTCAGCACGTTGTGTACCCTCTTTGTGACATGAAGCAGTTTGAGATGAAAGAGGAGAGAATCAAAGCGTCCTTTTCAGCAGTGAATCAGGGACGTCATGGTGGAATGTGCATGTCTACTACAAGCTAAATGTTGAAAGCAAACACTCCGCTGTAGCATCCATTGACAAAAAGATATCGTCTCAATTTGACCCTTTATTTATGTGTTTATTTTAAACATTGCCCCCAGTTTTTTATAATTTGAATGTCTGGCTTGTCTGCTTGATGAACATTCGCGCCCTTGAACAAAACCTGACGATGCCCCAACACTTGCTAGCTTTGCAAACGCTCGCAAATATTCGCTGCTTTGTGGGCGAGGAATTTAAAAAGTGGAAGACGATTGACCAATCAAAGGTTATCATTGTCAATGGAAGCAAATATGTGAAGAAAAAAAATCTCACAAAACATGTCATTGTCACTTGAATTCCAGGACCCACAGAATATTGAGTTTTTTTCAATGCAGCGTGAGAAACCTTAGACTCTCTTCTTTCGTCAGAAAAAGAGTTAATTCTTAAATGATATGGGTCTGGAGTTATAAGAGCTTGAAATACTATATACAAAATACTATACAAATACTATACAAAATACAGGACATCCATATTGATTTATATCACACTTTAACAAGAGCTGAAGCTGTAAAAAAGCGCTAACATGAGCACAAGGGAAATGCTGCCTGCTTATGGAAGGGAAAAAAAACATTGCCAGAGGTCTGGCCAGCGCTTTATCGGCAGCCAAGTATGAAAAAACAAAACCCGAACAAATTTGGGAATGGCAGTGAATGAGTTAAGAAAAACATTATTACTGTAAGCGTACTCGCTGTTAAAAGAAGAAATCAAAATTAAAACTAAACATGAATTGAAAAATTATATAATAGCTCTTCACCCTACGAGTAAATCATTTTCCTCCATTTTCTTCATCCTATGTCTCCCAAAGAGCAAACTGACTTTTAACGTCTCATTTGGTCATCGTCACACCAATTTGTTACTGTTCAAAAATTACACGGCGCTCTTAAAACCCGAGCGCTACGTCGTCTTGCCACTTGTACTTCAAAGAGTATACCACATGCATTAGGCTTCGGATAAGGGAAGAACCCCGCGTTGCAGCTTCCCGGATTCTCCGATTGTTGACGCCAGCTGTTTTCCCACAGGGGAGAGGAAAGGCACTCGGGTTACTGTTATTACTCTGCAGCCGCCTCGATTATTTTGGGCTTTGTCGTCATTGTTTGAGCGTTGTCCGCTTCCTTTTTGGTATTTTTTCTTCTTCATCCTTCGCACTCAAGAGTCACTGTGACCCTTTGTTGTGGGTTCATCATCCAGAAAGTGTTGACCCTTGGATATCTGTGTTGGCCATTTTTTTGTTCCCTTTCTTTTTTTAAACCATTTTAGCAGCATGAAATGCAAACCTAAGGATATTTCCCAGGGTGGTGGATTTTTTTTTTTTTTTTGCCGTCACTACTTTGGCGTAAAAAGCACGATTTCAGCTGATGATAGTTTTTTTCCACCAAAAAAAGTCGTTTCTGGAATAAAGTACTGGAATAAACGAGAGATAGACAATGACAGAATTAGTATATTCTAAATTTCCCCATTGCGGGACGAATAAAGGTATTCTGATTCTGATTCTGATCTGCCTCCTATACCAAAAGTAAATAAACAAATACAGTAAAGTCTCGTTATATCGATATTCAAGGGAGTCCGCAAAAATATCGATATAACCGGGACTATCGATATACCCGACCCTGTTTGCATGTAATTTTCTCCGTGCGTGCATAGAAATAGTATCGATATAACCGGGACTATCGATATATCCGATATCGATATCACGAGACTTTACTGTATGTAAATAAATAAATAGCTAAATAAACACAAAAATGAATAAATAAATAAATAAATGTATTCATTAATAAATTTATAAACGAATAAAGAAATTAAGCATCACAGATAAATAAATATAAATAGATAAATAAATAGGTAAATAAATGCATACATACATACATACATACATACATGCATGTATGCATACATACATACATACATACATACATACATACATACATACATACATACATACATACGTACATACATGAATAAAACTATGGGAGCACGAACCTGGACTGTAGCTAGTTTGACATTTGATGCAATACACGTAGCCCAACAAAACATAAGTAAAAAACTGAAAAATGAAAAAATAAAAGTAAAACCAAACAAGTTCTGAGGGATAAACAAACTATGTCTTTTTTGTGGGAGAAAAAAAATGTGATTTATCTTCCTGGGGCTGCTATTTTCATAAGCCCTCCAGATAAGGATAGTGAATAATGTCCCAGGTCAACTCAAGGCAACACACATTTTTTTTCCTTTTTTTTTGGCTGAGTGTATCCCAGAACCTCTCATCACCCATGTGGCCACACGAGAGGGAGTGGGGAGAAGATAACGGCGACCAGACTGATTGCGCTTTCCCGTCAGATTGCGCCCCGACTCTTTTAAGCGCCTTTGATTGTGCAATTTATCTCTTGATGGCTGAAGGAGAGATTTCACTTCAAGATATTGTGATTTAAAACAACACTGAACCAGATTTAAAATAATATACGTCTTCTTACCAGCGGATTAAGTCGACGGGCATATCGTTTTAGTAGCAAAGATGCAGCAAAGTATTTTATGGAGTTGGATTGGATGTACCTTCATTCGTCTCAAAGTGGAGAAATTTATATTTCACAGCAGCAAAGTTATGAAAGGAAGAGAAAAGGAAAGAAAGAAGTAGAAAAACAAAATACAGGAGCTGCTGGAAAAGCAGCCACTCTCGCGGCGCCATCTTGAAGTAAAAGAAAGAAGAAAAAAAGGGTGATCAAGGCGGCCACATCAAAATAAAGGAAACTACAAATAAATAAAACTACAAATAAATAATATTATATATATATAAATATCTTAATATATAAGTAAATTGAAAAATAAGCAAACAACCAAATAAAAAATAAATAAACCAATAGATAAACAAAGAAATAAATCAATAAAAATAAATACATAAATAGTTCATAGGATAAATAGATAAATAAATAGAAGTAAATTGATAAATAAACAAACAACCAAATACATGAATAAATGAATACATGAAAAATAAATAAATAGATAAATTGATTAATAGTTTAATAGATCAATAGACAAATAGATCAAAAATAAATAAATAAATAGATCGATAGATTAATAGATTAATAGATCAATGGATTAATAGATAAGTAAATTTATACATAAACAAACAACCAAATAAATAATAATAAAAATACTCATAATAAATAATAATAATAATAATACATTTCATTTACAAGTGCCTTTCTGAACACCCAAGGACACTTTACAATAAAACAACAATACAGAGAACAATAAAGCCATGAATAAAATGATAATTAATAAAATAGCAGATTAAACTAGACCATGAATGCAAGTTTAAACAGGTGGGTTTTGAGGTGGGATTTGAAAGTAGGAAGGGAGTCAATATTACGGATGTTGGGTGGAAGGGAGTTCCAGAGTTTGGGAGCAGAGCGGCTGAAAGCTCTGCACCCCATCAAAGTGAGACGGGCAGAGGGCATACAGAGGTGGAGGGAGGATGAGGATCTGAGGGACCGAGAGGGAACGGAGATTTGAAGTAGGTCAGACAGATAGAGGGGGGGGGGGGGGGCAAGGTTATGGATGGCTTTAAATGTAAACAGAAGTATCTTGACTTCAGTTCAGGGAGCCAGTGGAGCTGTTGGAGGACAGGAGTGATGTGGTGAAAGGAGGGGGTTCTCGTGATGATCCAGGCTGAAGAATTTTGGACTAGTTGGAGTTTATGGAGACATTTTTGATTGACACCGAAAAGATGTGAGTTACAATAATCCATGCGGGAGGTGACGAGACTGTGGACGAGGATGGCAGCGGTGTGAGGGGTGAGAGAGGGACGGAGACGATTGATATTGCGGAGGTGGAAATATGCAGACTGAGTTATGTTATTTCTATGGGAGTGGAAAGATGGTGAGCTATTGAGGATGCCACCCAGGCTCTTGACCTGAAGGGCGAGGGATACGCTAGAATTGTCAACGGTGAGAGAGAAACTGTTTGCTTTGTGAAGGGTGGATTTAGTACCGACAAGGACAAGTTTTTCTCTGTTTAGTTTGAGGAAGTTATGGGAAAACCAGGATTTAATTTCCGAGAGGCAAAGTGTAAGAGATGCAGGTGGAAGAGAGGCGTCGGGTTTACTGCAGCGGTAGAGTTGGGTGTGATCCGCGAAGCAGTGAAAGTGAATGCCAAAATTGCGGAAGATATCGCCAAGGGGAAGAAGGTACGTAATAAAGAGGCCCCAGGACAGACCTTTGCGGCACACCAGAAGACACAGGAGAGGACCGTGAAGTGAAGGAGTTAATTTGGATAAACTGTGAGCGGCCAGTGAGGTCGGAGTGAGACCAGCTTAGTGGGGTGTGTATGAGGTAAAGACATGAATTATTCAATAAATGAATACGCGCGACACGCGTCGATGTATGAGGAAAGAGGGGGCGTGGGTTGTCGAATGTGCACATCTGGGCTAAAATGAGCTAATATGACTGAATATTTTTCAGGGATAAAGCTCAACAGTAGAAATATCAACAAATGTGTTGATTTCATGTTATTGTTTGATGAGGTTCGTACTGGCGGCTCAGTCAGGGATAGCATCAGTGCATTTAGCTAGGTAAAAAAAACTTTAAAATTATCATAAGTAATTTACAAATTGCACTCTATGCATTTCTGGTATTTCACCATAGATACCCCCCACCCCGAACCTCATCCATTGGCAAACATAATGGCCTCCTGTGAGAGCAAGTATGACACAATGATGGTATAATTTGGCGCCGACTGTACCTTGTATACGTTGATGGGAATGTCGATCACGATGTAGATGAGATCGCCCAAGGCCAGGCTGGCGATGAGGGCGTTGGGCCCGTTCCTCATGCACTTATGCTGATATATGATCCTCAGCAGGGTGGCGTTGCCCACCAGGCCAACCACAAACACCAACACGGAGATCAGCGTGTTGATGTACTTGAAGTAGCCGTTGATGGAGGTCGTCACCAGGCACATGGGCGGCGGCACGGGCCTCCTCACCACCGTGTCGTTGGCCAACGCCGCGGCCTCCTGGTGGGCCGCAGGCTCCGGGCTGGGTCGGAGGGTGGAGGAATGCTGGAGATACCCCGATATGTCCTCGGCCCCGGCGCTGTTTATCTGACACATTCCTCTGACCGCCATACAAGCCATTAGCAGCAGCATACGCAAGGCCGCGTCGCCCATGATGGAACGCTGTATGCGATTGGAGTTCATTCCCCGCTTATCACTAAAGCAACACAAAACGTTATTGAATTAAAAAATAATAAAGAGGTCTGCATGCTTTCAATTTGTATAGTGATGATTTATTGGACATACGGTCACATGGAGAAAGGTCTGAGAGGACAAATGTGTATGTGAATTGACTTTTGCCAAAATTTAGTTGAACATTAATTAGTTGTGATAGTATTTAGTAGTGTGTGTGTGTGTGTGTGCGTGTGCGTGCGCGTGTGTGTGTGTGTCAAGTTTACAATTGCCAAACTATTTGAACATTAACTCATTCACTGCCTTTCCTGAATTTATTCGGGAATTGAAAAGCATTACGTGGAGTGCCATTCCCGTATTTGTTCGGGTTTTGTTTTTTCATGCCTAGGTGCTGATGAAGGGCTGGTCAGACCTCTGTTAATGTTTTTTTTTTCCTTCCACGAGGGGCCAGCATTTGCTTTTTGTCCATGTTAGCGCTTTGTTACAACTTCAGATGTAGTTAAAGCGCTATACAAAGCAATATGTATGTATTGCATTGTATTTTGGATAGCCGCCCTCATTTCAAGCTCATATAACTGCAAACCCATATAATTTAGGGAAAAAAAACTCTTCTTTTTCTGATGAAAGAAGAGAGTCTAAGGTTTCTAACTCTGAATTGAATATTTATGTAGCCCTAAAACTCACTATTCTGTGAGTCCTGCAATTCTAGTGACAATGACTAAAACCCTGGCACTGGCGTGACACATTTTTGCACATCGCCTGGCAGTGAATTAGTTAAAATCAATCCAAAAAAAGCAGTCCTCACCACAAGAGACTCCACCACCGTTTATCCCCCGCGAAAAGACTCACTAAAGTTTCCAAAAGCTGTCAGCGTGACTGTTCAAGTCGTTTTTTTGCATCATGTCACGTCTCCTTTGCCCCCCCGAGTCGTTCCTGTTTCAAAGTCCCGCCTGTCACCGAGTACACAAAGAACGATTTAGCAGCCAGCCCTTCAAGTCGCAACACAGTTTAGCATCAGCGCCGCCATGCCCGCCGGGACCTCTCTGCCCATGAATAATAAATCCTATTTTTGCTCTCTTATTATTGTCATTATTATTATTATTATTATTATTATTATTATTATAAAATCTTTTTTTTTCACTTACCGCATCTAATAAAATTGTCTGCCGTCAGGCCCCCTCGGCAAACTTTCAGCTGAAGCCCCTCTGCCGCCGCCCCCCTCCCGGACGTCTGTAGCACATCACATGAGTAATTAACGCGCTATCAAAGCCGCAGCCGGATCCCCTCTTGGTTTGAGCAAAGGCGGCCGTCTGCTCCGAGATGCTGTCGCATTATGGCTCACCGTTTCCTGTGGGGTGTGCGTGTGTGTGTGTATACGTGTGGTTCTGAGAACCAGTGAGGCACTTTGACTGGGTGGGATAGTAAATCTCCACCTCCCTTTGGTAACACACCGCCCTCCCTCCTTTTTGGACCCCATCTCATCCCCCTCCCACACACACACACACACACACACACACACACACACACACACACACACACACACACACACACACACACACACACACACACTTCGCTTCTTTCCGAGCCTCCACCTGCTGATACACGACCACGTGCATAGGTGTCGGATGTTTCGCTCCTCATCCTAAAAGCTTCGTCAGCGAACTAAAGTTGTGCTGGTGAAAAGGTTTCTTCAGCAGTCATCTGTACTTCTTTGAAGGTGTCGGATGTTTCACTCCTCATCCGAAAAGCTTTGTCAGCGAACTAAAGTTGTGCTGGTGAAAAGGTTTCTTCAGCCGTCATCTGTACTTCTTTGAAGGTGTCGGATGTTTCACTCCTCATCCGAAAAGCTTTGTCAGCGAACTAAAGTTGTGCTGGTGAAAAGGTTTCTTCAGCCGTCATCTGTACTTCTTTGAAGGTGTCGGATGTTTCACTCCTCATCCGAAAAGCTTTGTCAGCGAACTAAAGTTGTGCTGGTGAAAAGGTTTCTTCAGCCGTCATCTGTACTTCTTTGAAGGTGTCGGATGTTTCACTCCTCATCCGAAAAGCTTTGTCAGCGAACTAAAGTTGTGCTGGTGAAAAGGTTTCTTCAGCCGTCATCTGTACTTCTTTGAAGGTGTCGGATGTTTCACTCCTCATCCGAAAAGCTTTGTCAGCGAACTAAAGTTGTGCTGGTGAAAAGGTTTCTTCAGCCGTCATCTGTACTTCTTTGAAGGTGTCGGATGTTTCACTCCTCATCCGAAAAGCTTTGTCAGCGAACTAAAGTTGTGCTGGTGAAAAGGTTTCTTCAGCCGTCATCTGTACTTCTTTGAAGGTGTCGGATGTTTCACTCCTCATCCGAAAAGCTTTGTCAGCGAACTAAAGTTGTGCACCAGCACGAACGAGTTATGTTCGGCAATGGCTTTCAATGAATACTCGAGTATTCTTCTTCTTCTTATTATTATTATTATTATTATTATTGTTTATTATTCTTATTATTATTATTGTTTTTTTTTTTTTTAGTTCGATTATTTTCACACATTTTTGTCTTCTTGATCTCCCGATAAGTAAAACTGGTCGTTTCGAAGCTATTTTTTGGGGTGGGGGGGGGGGGGGGTCCACTCCTAAAAAAAGTTGCCATAATATATCAGTCGGATGCCAAATCTTGCGTCCCACAGAGATAAGACAGGAATAACACAGTACACATGGCCTGAAAAGGCCACATCAGCCCCCCCCCAAAAAAAAACAACAACAACATCCAAATTAGTGATAACCACAATCAAGACAGATGATGCTCTCAGCCATGACGGGTCGTCCAACTGATGGGCAAAGACGGTTTAATGTAAGGTAGCGCCGGGAGGGGTGGGGCGGGGGGACGAGAAAAGTGCTTCTGGGTCCATTATGAATTTGCAAATGGAGCGCTTAAGGATGACATGCACCAAGAGCAGGAAGATGGCCATCGGAAAACTCCACTTTTTGAAAAACACTTGGTGGAGGAGATGAAATGTTGATCTGAAAAGTGTACACACCCTTGAATTGAAAGTATGACGTAGAGCGCCATTCTTGACTTGGTTCAGATTTTTTTCCTTGCTTGGGTGCCAATCAAGCACCGGCCAGACCTCTGGCAATGTTTTTCCCTTCCACAAGGGGGCAGCATTGTCCTTTTTTCTATGTTAGCTCTTTGTTTCAGCTTCAGCAGTTTATCTTCTTGCAGAAAGGACACAAAGACGAGAAATAATAGTGGTGGGGTTATAAAGTAAAGTAATAGCTATCGAGCTAGCTATCTCGCTAGCTAGATATTCGCTATCTATTAGCTAGCTAGCTAGCTTTCTATCTATTTAAGTTACTTCAGGGTTGAATGAACGCTGCCGCTGCTCACCCACAGAAAAACTTATCCTGTGACTGTAAAGTGACCTTGATAGTTTTGAAAGGCGCTTATGAATGAAATGTAGTATTGTTATTATATAAACCAATCTGTATGTTTTGCATTGTATTTATTGTATTTATATTGCATTGGCATCCGCCTTCATTTCAAGCTCATATAACGCCACACCCATATAATTTAGTGTGTGTGACAAGTTTAAATTTGCCAAACTTTATTTGAACATTAATTAGTAGTGGTAGTATTTAGTAGTGTGTGGGTTTGTATGACTAGTCTTTTGAGGACCACTAACATTTTATACCATACGTAGTGAGGACATTTTTGACAAGTGGGGACCTTTTGGCCGGTCCTCACAAGTTTTTCATTCTAAAGGCTTCTAGAGGGTCTATATATGCATGTGTTAAAGCTTCAGAAAGGTCCTCACAAATTCACCCAAAAAGATTTTTTTTGTGTTTATTTTCATTTCACTTGGATACACACACTTTTTACTCACTGTGTGTGTGTTTTGTGTGTGTGTGTGTGTGTGTGTGCGTGTGCGTTTGCGTGTGCGTGTGTGTGTGCGTGTGTGTGTGTGCGTGTGCGTGTGTGTGTGTGTGTTTAATGAGAGGAAAAAGTTCATACCACACAAAGTAAAACGATATTTCAACCAAATTCACTACAGATGTGACGACTTTGAATGTACCCATTCGGAGTCCTCACTCCTGCTGTTATTTCAGTTTCAAGTCCACTTTTTATTGCTTTGTTTTTAAAGTGGGAAACAGGGTGACATTTAGTGTTCAAATGTAACACTAGTTCTTCTCTAAACTTATCAGCAACGGTGGTCCTCACTCCTTATCTGGAACTATTGAAACGGGAATGTGTGTGTGTGTGTGTTTTTGTGTGTATCAATTTTAGAGTTACCTAACTATTTGAACATGAACTCATTCACTGCCTTTCCCGAATCCGACCACTGACAATGTTTTTCCCTCCCAGGGGTTGGCATTTGCCTTTTGAACAGCTGCCCCCACTTTCAATGTAGACAACTCTCAAGCCAAGTAAGCTTAAAATAAACACATTTTCTGATGAAAGATGAGAGTGTAAGCTTTCTAACGCTGTACTGAATGTTTATGTAGTCCTAAAACTCAATATTCTGCAATTTGAGTGAAAATGACAAAAACACTGCCACTGGATTGGACACATTTGTGCACTTCTGGCAGCGAATGAGTTAATTTGAGCTGGTGGGGAAAGAAAAAATCTAGATCGCAGTGTAGCCATTATGGCTTCGTGAGTGACATCTGCCATTTGGTGGTTTGGTCGTTTCGTTTGCGTGTGAGCGTTTCGGCCTGAGATGTGGTCGACAGCAGTTTCATGCGAGTGCCCTCAATTTTTTTTCCCATCCTCTCTTTGATTTTGACTTCAATTGTCACTTTTCTTCTTCTCATTCACGGTTCACTTCCGCCGTTGTCCGATGTGACTTAATTGGGTAATGCCAAATATTTACCGCCATTCAAAATTAACAGGAACGTGTTGTCTTTAATTGTACTCATGAATACGTCATGCCTGCTTAATAAGTCATGGTCAACGGCGGCCAATGTTTAATTCATCGGGACGTGATTTTCTGAAGGCCCTACCTCCCCCATCACGCCCCCTTTTTAAAAAAAATCCTACACAGTCCCTCGATCGCTGTGACATTTCAATTGTATTTATTTTTTTTAACGGCAGAGTCTTTGTTAGTCAAAGCCATTAATATCTAAATGATGCAACCTTTACCTGCTCCCCCGTCGACACCACAGCGGCTTTCATGTTGTTATTGTTGTTGTTGTTGTTTGGATGCTAATCGCATATTAATGCCATTCCCTGTGAACTCCAAGATGGCAGGCTGCGTGGTAATTCACACACTTGTTCTCTGACGGCATCTGTCGAAGTGCGCTCCCTTCTTTTTCTCTTGCGTAGCGGTACATGCCCGATGGGAAATTTTCAGCTAGCTTTATACTGGAACGGATGTTCGCAATTTCTTAACTGGGACACTTGCATGACGGCGGATGAAGAAGGAGAAAAAAAACAGAATAGACAGCGGTACAGCAAGAGAAAGACAGAAGGGAAGGAGGTTTGAGGCCAATTCTACTGTGACAGGCTGTGACAAGAACGAAGACGTTTCGATACGTTGCCAGGCGTCATTAATTTGGGGCACGAAAAGCGACAAAAACAAAAGTTGAAGCGAATGAGCGTACAAGTTCGGTTTTAGTCCTCTTTCGGCAGCAAAATATCAAGATGGGATGAAACCATTTTGATTTGGAGGCTGCGAGCAAAGACGCTAACAACCGTGATGAGAACTAGCTAGCGGAGAATTAGCCGGCTTCATTTCACAAAATTTCATGGGACATTTTTCCTCTTGATGGAAATCTATATGTTTATTTTGGTGTTCTTATCTCAGTTCAACTTTCAAATAGCTTTTTGACTTTAAAATGTATATTTAGCGGCCTGATATCATATTTTGCCGCATACTGTACATTTTTGGACATTGATTGAAGGTGCACATGTATTTATTAATGTATTTATTTATTTATGAATCTATTTATGTATTTATTTGTATATGTTTCTATTAATTTATTTGTGTATCTATTTGTTTATTTATTTGTGTATTATGTATTTAAATAATTGTTTTTTTTCTATTAATTAACTTATTTATTGAATTATTATTGACTTATTTATTTTATTCATTTATTAATTTATTATTTATTTCTTGGATTTATGCCTTAAATATGGAATGTTGGCTGCTTGGTTCACCTTCCCAAAGTATGAGAAACAATCTGTTAGCTCTGTGACACAAAAGTCATCCACAAAAGACATCCAAAAATGTTTCAGTTTTTACCCCAAAATTTGATTTAGTGGTCAAATCTGAACACATATTAAAAGCTATTATATGCTTTTTTCCCCTAATGTCCGCAATGTTGTAATCGTCATTGGAAAAAAAAAACCACTCCACACATTATTTTTTGTTTTTTCTTTTTTTTCTTCCTTTTTTATGTTACTGTTGTTTTTATTATTTGCTGATTATTATGTGAAGCGCTTTGTTAAAGCGGCAGCTATTGTGAAAGCGCAATATAAAATAGAATGTATTGTGTTGTACTTTGGGTTAAAAAAAAATCATCTTTAAAGTACAAATGAGTACAAGTCTGTAACCCTCGTCCAAACGAAAACTTTCCATGGTTGCGTCCTCTCTCGCGCGGACATTCTCACTGCGATGATATCTTCTGTCTCGTGTCATTGACGTGGCCACGAGCTAAACACAGACCTACTGATAGTGAGTCTTTAACACAACTCCCTACAGGCTGGACGCATTCCTGTTTCCAATCTGGCTTTTGTTTAAAAGTGCTGATAAATCCAAATGTGCCTTGTCTAACCCCCCCATCCTCGTCAGTAAGTCTGTGAATCCATATTTTGACTATCTGGGATGTAATTTGACCAAACTGTCACAGAATACGCAGATTTGGGAATATTTTCTTTTTTTAAGAGTATTAGGCATTGTCAACATGAAAAAAAAAACATGCAGGCGCTGACGTCGAGGTCAAGGTACTTACTTTTTTCGTGTCAGCCTTTTTTTTGTTTTGTTTTTTGAGGGGGGGCGACATCTGCAGACAATTTGAATGTGGTGTTTTTTTCAACACAGCTGTGAGAACCGAACTGACAATAACAGTCTCGAGTGCAAAATGACTAATTTCCTCGTGGCGAAGTGCAATTTTGTGGCTCCAGGAACCATCGAAAAATGTGATTATTTACATAATACTTACAAATAGTATATTTTTATAATATATATTACAGTATATAATATATATTTTTATAATATGTATTTATATAAAATACATATATCTATATTTATATAAAATATATCTAAATATATAATAATAAAATTATACACTATATATGTATATACAGTATATGTGTATATATATGTATATATACACAGTATATTACAAGTAAAAAAATATGATTACTATTTATTTATTTGTTTGTTTGTTTGTTTGTTTACTTACTTAGTTACTTATTTACTTACTTACTTATTTATTGCAGCTGCAGGTTGCTTGTCGATACCGGATTATCCCTTTGTGCCGTCTTTGAGTTTTTACCTCTATCGTGCACGATTTCCTGCAACCTGTTCTGAGATCTCCGTCATCTAGTTCTACCTACTCTCCTAACTGGTCCCCCGCCGCTGCTTCGTCGTAAATCCTTCCTCTTAGTCCTCTCAATCGCCACCGGTGTTGTTTTTCAACGCTCCTTTTAGCATCCAAGTCAGGCAGACTCATTCGTACCATAGATAACCGTAGACACATTGCGACCCGTTGATTGGTCGCTCTGGAATGTCCGAGCGAATTGTGTTTGTCATCGGAAAGAGGGAAAAGCTGAGATTGACTTAGTCACCCATATCTTGACTCAATTAGTCGCATCTTGGTGTAATTTTGCATGGATCATATTTTTTGGGGTCCAAAGGCGCGTTGATTAAAAGCATGGTTGGGAAAGTTCTCTAAATGTTTATGGCGTCTTGTCAAACACCCTCGCAAGGTCTCGTCAGAATTTCACGCTTGGTTCTGTTCTGTTTGTATTGTTTTGTGATTACCAAACACCAGAACTCATCTGGTGGTTTCGGATCCCTTCGGATATCCATTCGCAGCAGAAAACTTTGATGTGCACATCCGAGATGATTCTGAAACAATCTTCAAGTCTATCGTGAGAAACGATTCTCCAAGTGACTTTCCGCAACGAAACAGAAACTGAATCAGTACATCGCCAGTCACAAAGCGCTTAAAATCAATCCGCCGCACTCAAAGCAAAAGATAAAACCTTTGATGGCCTAATGGCGCTGATTAGCCGCGATTGGCGACCTGCGCTTATCCAAGCACCCCCCCCAATCCTGATGCTTTAGCCTCCAGCACAGATGCGACCTTTGACCCTCTTAATGCGAAACGTATTCCACCCCGAGGGGCCAAAGGAAACTTAAGGGGCCCACCTGTGTTGACAATTAAATCCAGGAAGCTTGAAGAAACGCAACATGAAGAAGCCGTTTGTCTCCTGAATGGGTGTCGTCTTGGTTCAATACTTCATTTTGTGAAAAAAATAAGGTTCAAACATGATACTTAATATTTTTATTTTGTGTTTATGGCATCGAAAAGGTAATCCAGCCATTAGAAGTGTGATTGTGAAGAAATGTGGCGGCCTCAACATGGCGGAAAATCAACTCACACTTTGTCAAGAGACTACAGACTACTGCCGACGAGAGTCATTGGATCGTCAGGTATTTACCGTCAGAGAACCTCCGAGCATGTTTGCCTCAAGTCAAATGATTAAAACATAAAAAAATAGTGAATGTACTTAGAAATGTCCAAGTTTTAACCGGAAGAGAGAGAAAATGTGCCCTATTGGGGCATATGTGGCACAAATCGCTTCCAAAATGGCTGACGTTTTGTTCGCTGGCGGCCATTTTGATGCAACATGTTGTGATAAACACATCAATTTCAATCGGTAAAAATGATCATCTGAGTTTGACGGTGGGCTCCGCTGAGCAATTTTTGTGCCGCCATCTACATAAAATACTTAGATACATTGCACCATATCCCACTCATTGACACTAAACTCTGCTAAATAATTACGATTGAAAAATATAGTTCTTCATTTTAAGACCAAATGTGATTTATAAGGAAATTAGTTTTTAAAACCTTGACACATAATCTCTACATTTAATCCCTGCTGTCACTTTACAAAATTGAAAAACATGTGCCCCTTAGTGGATAATACACAAATTTCATGTTCTGAAAATATCCAGTCTGTGTCTTTTCTGCCTTTTTTTTTTTACACTTTTAAAGGACAACCGACACCATTTTTTTGTTTCCTAACTGACATCAGAAAAAACGTTTGACAGCATCTAAAATACCCAAAACATGCAGTCTGATATTTTTAGTCGAATGCAAAACACCAATAAAAATGAGTTAAAATGTCCCAAAACTACTTAAAAATTTCAGAAGGTCCCCCCCTTGTTCGTGATGTCACGCCAGGACGTCTTGCCTTGCTCGAGAATCAAAACAATGGCTTCAGATTCGGAGAAGATGCTTTCTTGTTACTCATCCTGTTATGAATATGATTCAAATAGTTCTGAAAAGGAAAGCATAAATGTTTGCAATCGATTAAAGAAGTCCTCCCATATCAATTCGAGCTGTCAGGACTCCAATGTAGCGTCCCAGAAAATGTGCAAGATGGCGCCCAAGCTTTGTTGGAAATGGGCTCATTTGTCTGTTGGGAATTTGTGTCAACTAGTATCAAATAGTAGTCTTGACGCAACACACAAGGATTCACCATTGCGTTATTTATGTGTTTTCCTTCTAATTTCGCCATCAACACGAAGTTTTCAGACCAAACAAAGTACCCAAAATGCACTGTGTGTCGCTTTCTCGGTCAGGGGCGTTCGAGACGTGACGTCATGTCAGGCGTCGTCATCAACTCGAAAACAAGACTTCCTGAATATTCAGCGCAAGTCTTAAAATGTAAAATATAGCTATATGCCGTGCAATCTTTGTAAAATACGCTCAGTAGAAGTCATTTGAAGTGATTTTACAAATTATGGACACAACTTGTCCGGAGGCGTCCGTTGTCCTTTAAATTATCCCACGGGCCTGATTGAATCTCCTCGGAGACAGATTCCGGCTCACGGGCCATATGTTTGACACCACCCTGGCTTTTACATGGTCATATTTTTCTATGCAATACAAGTTCCCAACCATATCAAAAAAACAACCGTGCTCTCAGATTAATATGCTGCGATATTGTATTTTGGCCACCGTCCGAGATGAACTTAGCCAGAGTGCGGAAAGAGTGATAGTGAGTCGGCTGCTCTCTGACCGCTGCTTCCTGTGTGAGATGATTAAAGTGAAAGGGAGATGAGATTGGCCGCCCCAAAAAGACGCAGGGTGGAGCAATAAATTGCTCGCCGTACATTGTAAAGCCTCATTAATTACCATGTTTGAGTCCAACTTCCCGCGAGTCCGCGCTGCGACTCCAGACTTGGAGGTGAACGTTCGCGCGGAGAAGTAAAAGCATATTGCTAATGTTCATTTGTTTGTGGGAAACTGACAACTTGCTGTTTAAAATGAAAGAAAAAAGGGAAAGAAACAGTACTGGCAAACGACACGTTAATCATTTCCTGTCCATGTTTACTCTGAGTGTTCTTGGGAAACGACGGCAGGCGTGCGTGACGGCGCAAACGCAATCCGAATGCAATCTGTTTTGCCATCTGCTTCTCCCTCTCGCAAAAAAAGAGGAGACAAATTCTGCTTTTGCTTTATTTTCTGCACACTTTTCGAAAAGAAAACAGCCTTAAAGGACAACCGACACCATTGTTTTTGTTTCCTAACTGACATCAGAAAAACATTTTAGAGCATCTAAAATACCCAAAACACACAGGCTCATATTTTTAGTCAAATGCAAAACACCAATAAAAATGAGTTTGAGTGTCTCAAAACTACTTCAAAATGACCCCGGAAGTTGCGCGTTTCAGAACGTCCTGCCCCCTTTTTCGTGACGTCACGCCAAGACGTCTTTGCCTTGCTCTAGAATCCAAACAATGGCTTAAGACTCGGAGAAGATGCTTTCTTGTTGTTCATCCAGTTAAGAATATGATTCAAATAGTTCTGAAGAGGAAAGCATAAATGTTTGGAATCGATTAAAGAAGTCCTCCTGTATCAATTAGAGCCATCAGGATTCCAATGTAGCGTCCCAGAAAATGCACAAGATGGCGCACAAGCTCCGTTGAAAATGGGCTGATTTGTCTGCTGGGAATTTGTGTCAACTAGTATCAAATAGTAGTCTTGGTGCAACACACAACGATTCACCATTGCGTTGTTTGTGTTTTCCTTCTAATTTCGCCATCAACACGAATCAACTTGAAGTTTTCAGACCAAACAAAGTACCCAAAATGCATTGTGTGTTTCTTTCTCGGTCAGGGGCGTTCCAGACGTGACGTCACGTCAGACATTATCATCAACTCGAAAACAAGACTTCCTGAATATTCAGTGCGACTCTTAAAACGTAAAATATAGCTATATGCCGTGGAATCTTGGTAAAATACGCTCAGTAGTAGTCATTTCAAATAATTTTACAAATTATGGACACAACTTGTCCGGAGGCGTCGGTTGTCGGTGGGTCTATATCTGTTTAAAACGAAGTATCACGGCGGCGCTGAATGTTTTCTTATCTTGTACTGTGCGAATCACCTTCGCCTTCCGCCATGGCCATCGTATCATGTTTGATTTTTCCTGCGACCATGTGCTTAGCCTTGTACCTCCCACCACGAGTTCTGCCTTGGTACATTTGATTGCCCGTCCTCGTGTCTGTTGGACCTTGACATTGCAACGACAGCGTGAAGACAACGATCTTCCAATTCTTACCATCTTGACTGTGAAAATGTTCTGCTTCATGCTTTGAAATGACCTGTCGCAGTTGACGTGAAACTTTTCAAGAGTCATTTTGAACTATTCCGGTGGTTCGGCATACTAATTTCATGTTCCCACGATGGTCGCATCGATAATAACAATCATGCTAGCTTCTGGTTAGCTCGCACAATTTTACCTATTTCACCCGTAGGAATATTAACGTTGTGGGGACATGTTTTTGCACGTGTGTAATCGGTCCAGGTAAACACAAATCATCCAGATGTGGCGTCCTGACGCAATATGAAATGGAGATGCTCACTCTCTCTCAGACTAAAGCGATATGAATTAATTTTCACTTGTGGCGGTTGGAAAATAATTTGGCAGACAGACTGGAAGGTTACTTAATTCCCAGTAGTTGTCTGGTCTGCTTTATCACGGATCTATTTTCATGTTCCCAAAATGGTCGCATCGATAATGCCAATCATGCTAGCTCCTGTTTAGCTTGCACAATTTGACCTATTTCTCCTGAAGTAATGTACATATTGTGGGGACCGGACACTGATAACATGTTGTTGCGCGTGTGTAATCGGTCCAGGTAAAAACAAATCATCCAGAAGTGGCATTCTGACACAATACGCATTGACCTTCATCATATAACGGGCACTCATGGCATATTTTCAGAATGTGTTTTCCCACAATGTGCCCAAAAAATGTACTAATCTCAATTTATGGTTCGGGTTCCTGTTACATCATAAATTATGACAGTCTAGCTAGCTACCTAGCTATCTATTTGCTATTTATTAGCGCGCTATTATCGGGCTAGCTACCTAGTTAGCTATCTGTTAGCTATCTAGCTGGATAGCTATCTATTAGCTATCTATTAGCCAGCTAGCTAACTTTCTATCTGTTTGAGTTACTTCCAGGTTGAGTGAACACTGGCGCGTGTGGCTGCTGCTACTCACCCACAGAAAAAACTGTGACTGTGACGGTAAAGTGACCTTGAGAGTTTTGAAAGGCGCTTATGAACGGAATGTATTATTATTAGCTGGCTTTCTGTTTAATATATATTTGCTATCTAGCTAGCTAGTTATCTATCTGCTATCCATTTGCTCTCTATTAGCAAGCTACCTAGCTGGCTATCTATTAGCTATCCATTTGCTATCTTTTAGCTATCTGTCAAGATAGCTGGCTATTTATTAACTATATGGCTATATAGCTAGTTAGCTAACTGTCTAGCTGGATATGTATTCGCTATCTGTTAGCTAGCTAGCTATCTTTGTATCTATTTGAGTTACTTCTGGCGCATGTGACTGCCGCTGCTCACTTGCAGAAAAAAAACAATCCTGTGACTGTGAAGTGACCTTGAGAGTTTTTAAAGGCACTTCGAAATTAAATGTATTATTATTATTATTATTATTATGGAATACAGATGCTCATTCTCTCTCAGACTAAAGCGATATGGATTGAATTTCACTTTTGGAGGTTGGAAAAGGATTTAGCCGATAGACTGGAAACTTACCTAATTCCCAATTGTGGTCTGAAGTCTGCATTATTACGGACCTGATAGACTCCTAAGCAACCTCATCAAGCCTCTCATGTTTCACGCTTGCCGTGAAGACAATTTGATTCTTGTTGAAGCCGCATCGAAAGACTCCGTCTGTGACCAGAGATTTCTGCTTTGTGTGTCTGGATGTGTAGATCACTAAAAGGCCATGACAAGCCGAAATCTAGTCAAGTCCAAGGCCCCGATGCCTCTTATAGGGCAAAATTGGCAGGAGTTCCAACTATTATCTCAGTGTCTGAATTATACCCAAAAAGACCCCATATATGACCTCATGCGGAATGCGAGGAGGCTACCCGGTTTTAACTCATACATCTTGGACCCGTGTAGTTTTTTCAGCGGTGGTGGTAGGCAAGGGGGGGAGATTCTGAGCTACTCCATGTTCCAGAATTGGAGTCGGCGTGTTTACCGAACGGTCTTATGTAGCATATGTCCAAGGGAAACATGCACCCAGCTGACCCATGTGTGTGTGCGTGCGTGCGTGCGTGCGTGCGTGCATGCGTGCGTGCGTGCGTGTGTGTGTGTGTGTGTGTGTGTGTGTGTGTGTGTGTGTGTGTGTGTGTGTGTGTGTGTGTGTGTGTGTGTGTGTGTGTGTGTGTGTGTGTGTGTGTGTGTGTGTGTGTGTGTGCGTGTGGGTTCATTGTGGGGCCTCTACAGGCTCTCCAGGGAAAGCCCATAGACAGCGTATGGGATGATTTAAATACATTAGGAAAACACACCCAGTGTGTGTGTGTTTACAGTCAAATTTTGCTAGCCTTGTGCCACTGCCAGAGTTAAAGTCATGTTCTATTTTACCTGACTGGTCTAAACACAACGTTCTGATACATCATATGTTTGTGGAATATCTTTTAAGTAGTGAAGTTCACCAATGGCGGCCATTTTGCCACTTGCTGTCGACTGAGAGTGACATCATAGATGCTCGGGGCTCAGCTTGGGAAAACGGTGTGCTTTTCTCTCATAGCACTTAATGACAAACATGTGACGGCGTCAATGGAGGCTTTCTCCTCCATGTGGTAACACTTGATTAGGAAATGACTTAAAGGCTCCGACAGGCTCGACGGCGCTTTTCCATTTGAGCAATAACATCAAGCACAAATAGAGGCCTTAGAGTGGTGGGCCGAATTCATGTGATTTTAATATTTTTATTATCAACTCATGACATCAAACACAAATATCTATTCATTTTCCACCCATTGACACCTATTTTATTGTCTTGTACCTTACACCAGAACATATCTCCAATAAATGTCGTTTTTACACGCATGACCAAAATCACCCAAAAATGTCCACTTGACACCAAAATGGCTGACTTCCTGTGTATTTTCAGCAATAATACTTTGGATCCTCCTTTATTTTTTTTAAGTCTTGTTTGCTTTGAGTCATACTCTGCCCCACTGACAGATGGTGTTCCACAGGGTTCAACTTTAGAACCCTTTTTGTTTTTGCTGCGCTTGGGCTTCATCTTAATTAAGCATTATATTTCCTTTCACTGTAAAGCAAAAGTCAGTCCCTCAGAGTCTTTCTTCTCAAGGGCCCTTTTGTCTTGTCTGTGAGAAATCAAAATCTCCTTTGGAGACGAACAGCTGCGTGATGACACCATGACGGAAAGGCAGCACAACATTCGGTCAGTTGTCGCTGCGTTAAAAGATACAATATTTTTAGCACCGTGTCCGTCGCCGCGCAATTTAAATTAATGCCTCACATTCTTTGTCTCTGCTCCATGTCCACCGTTAAAAAATAATAATACAAAAATAAACACAGCTTGCAATTTAGGTGGCAGGGCTCAAACAGTCATGGAAGTTGGAACAACTTTAACATATTTATGGCAACAATCTTAGCATAAATCTTCAAAACAGTGTTCTTAATTTGTTTTTACTTCAATCTTTAAGTTAGGGGACAAGACAAGTTAGTTCCCATCCACTTTTTATTACAAGGTGGTGTTGATGTGGGCATGCTAATTTTCACAATAGGAAAATACAGTATAAAATATTCAATTGAATTGGCCAACATAAAATTATAACTTTTTTGTCTTTAATTATTGTTTTTTTTTTTTATTAAATAGTGTGTTCAGGGGTTTTCCACTGTTGGTGTTTATTGACTATAAATGACTTGCGTGGGAAATTTGTGACCACTTGCCGAGTTCAGCCAGGACTTGGCTCAGTGCCAACAATATCTGACCGGGAAAAAAAAGAAAAATAGGAAGTAAACAGTTAGAAGTTTGCAGGAAGTCATTATGTATTAAAATGTCGTTCTAACAAAACATTCAGTGGCGTTCATCACACACAATGCGTTACAGCCAGTCTTCCCAAAAAAAGTATATGCTTTCGTGTGAATAATTTTGGATGGAAATCAGCCAAAACTTGTCCGAACATTTGCAGTTTTTGTGTAATTAAATTTGACAAGTATTTAACTATTTTTGATTTTTGAAATTTCAAATATAAGAGCCAACTGTAAAATCTTAACTCAATAAATAGAATATCATGTGTGATACTTTTTTTTGAATAAATATTTTACAACGGTCTTGATCCTCTCCAGAGCTGTAATATTTAAACATAAAAAATATGAAAAAAAGTGTGCAAATTAATGATTGTTTGATTTTTTTTATCCAAACAAAAAAGACTTTTAATTGGTATGTTTTGTGGAAGTATCGACAGGACACCATGTTTGTTTTGAAGTAATAAAGAAAACAATTCATAAATCATAGATACAAGTAACGTGACTTGCATATAAAGTAAAAGAAAGACCTTTGAAATCGGGAAAAAAAGAGTATATAAATACATTCATGGAACAAATCCAATGTAAGTAATAAGTGCATTCTGCAGTTATTTTATCAGTTGGTATGTAAGAACATATTGTCCATAACAATTACAATTAAAAATAAACCCTACGCAAAAAATGAGTAATATGCGTCCTGTAATTGTTTTTTTTTCAATATTAAAATTTTGCTAACCATACAGGTGGTGATTCATTATGTTCTTCGCTACACGTTATTTTGTAAATAAAGTTACTTTACAAATTTTTATGTGTATGAGTCTGTAGAAAATAATCGATCCAAATTTTTACAATTGTCACAGATTTGTTTTTTTTTAATGACATGAATAAACAATAGGTAATTTAGGGTGTGAGAGCAAATACAAATGCCCGAATTGTGTGGTATACTAATATATAAATGATATGACAGTTTTGTTTAAAAATCGCGTTTAAGTAATAGATGACATGGGCATATAAATTACTCGATTATCCCAAATTTCCAATATCACTGCTATATTTATTGTGCTTATTTTTCATGTGTACTATTGAAATTGCCTCTAGATGTCAGCATTGCCTCGTTTTTGCGGCCGGCTCTGCTTTCTTTTAATTTGTATTGTGTTCGACACTCAACCAGTCCATTAACTAACTCTTCGATACTTGAATACTTAATTAATAATTTTTACCTAATGAACTTTTATACTACAGGGCAAAAACAAGCATTTTCTATTTTTTCAATCAGTGGTAGACAAGAAAAGAGTTAAAAAAAAAAAAAAAAAACTGGTTTCAAAGTGGAAACGATTGAAGGAGTTAGTAAATGAGTGACGAGTCAGAACAAAAGATGGCTGCCGTGTCCTCCCGGCCCCTCGCGTCGTCTCTTTGGCTTCCCACTCGGAGCTAGACAGATGCCTCTCCACGCAACTTCACAAGCCGAGGAGCGCTTTAAGTGATGAAAGCCACCAAGCCGGGGTCCCACTCGCAAAGACCTCCAGCTCTTCGTTCTTCTTGGCAGCATGGCAGCCTGTGCGAAGACTTCTCTCATTTGGGCGTGGGTGGTGGGGGACTCTGCCTTTTAATGAAGGCCTTGGTGGATTAGGCCCTCAGTAGCACTTTAAAGTTGCACTTGACAGGTATCTTTAAGTTCGCCGAGTTTGACCAGATGGAGCATGTATATTGTATCACATCTTTGAATTTGATGCTGTCGGTAGTGGGGAAAAGATGTTTCAAACAAGACATGGAAGTGAGGTTTTTGGCAGTTTGGAGGTGCGCGGGTGGCGCTTGTGGGCAAAAACAGCGAGTGAATCTGGCGTCAGATGAAATAAGACGGGCGGCTAATTGTTAATATTCATCGATATGTTTAATCGCATGCTTAAAAAATGCATCGGGAAGCGACCCCTAGAGCTTCCCCGACGATTCTTTTATGATCCGCTCGTCTCTCTCGGCGGGCCAAACAAACACGCTCCAGTCGGAGGGATCAAACGAGTGCCTATTGGACCGCGGCCTGAATCAAGTTGTTTTTTTATTTATTTCTTGCAAAGTTTGCTACGATGAGTATCAACAGTTTGCTGAATAGGGATCCAGATTTGAGATTCTGAGTCGACGTCTCGCTAAAAGGATGACGTGAGTCCTCAGAACTAATTCTGAGAGTCCTTAGGCACTCCAAAAAATGGTAATTTCCAAAATGTCCACTTCGAACCAAATTGTCTTACTTCCTGTTCAATTGTGTGTCATTAAATAAATTGTGATAAAATGTACACTTCATTATGAACATATATCGTTCTAGATTTACTGTAATAAAACAGTTGGGAGGGAAGGTTTAGAAATGTAACAGTAATCAACTTGATGTAGAAGTATTGTAAACTTGACAAAAAAGTTTCCTCAAAAACGTCACTGAATCATGTCGGTATACCGTCGTGCGGTGACTTTTGCACTAGCACCCTCTCGTGACCAAATGGGGAAAGTGACTAACTGTCCACAATATGAGGCAACGTCTTTTTGACAAAAAAAAAAAAAAAAAACTGAAATATCTATTGCAGTTGGTCAGTTTCCACACAGGTAGCACATTTGTCACTTACGCTTGGATTTCATCATCATCGTCCGTCTTTCAGGGCAATGTTTCAAAACAGCTTAGCCAGTCTTCAAATGTATCTATTTGTCTCTACGATTATGGATTGCGGTGCTGCGGAAGCCGCGCCTAACACACACACACACCTCTCACTCCACCTGCCGTTAGTAGTCTTTTGTCTCTTCTCATGCTTGGATAGTTCTTGAGTGAGCAGTTAGGATTTCAAAGCAATGGCCACTGCTCTTTTGCTTCTGTGAATTAATCATCAAAAGGAGACGAGAGAGCAGGGGGGAAGGAAAGGAAGGCAACGAGGCCTTCGAAAAATCAATGGCAACCAGACGCCAGTTTGTGAGGATGGGGAGGGTGATCTGATCATGCTTTGTGGGCCTTCTCCAGTGCGTGCACGCGTGCGTGTGGATAAGAAAGCTCACCTCCTGAATTGTCTCCTACAATCAGCATCAGTATAGTAACGGAAGGCCCAGGCTTGAATGGTGCACCGGTATAAATAAAAGGCTTCTTTGCCGGGTCAAACTGTGGTCACCACCATCCTTTTATTTATACATACAACAATACATAGTGTATATATAATACATAGTGTATATATATAAAAGTATATATATGTGTATATATATATATATATATATATAAGTGAAACACACGACGTGATAAAGCACTAATGTCAAAACATATTGATTAAAAACATATATACATATACATATTTCACTTATATATATATATATATATATATATATATATATATATATATGTATATGTATATGTATATATATGTATATATATATGTGTATATATATGTATATGTATATATATATATGTATATGTATATATATATATATGTGTATATATATGTGTATATATATATATATATGTGTATATATATGTGTATATATGTATATATATATATATATATATATATATATATATATATATATATATATATATATATATATATATATATATATATATATGCCATTATTGTGGCTTTTTTTATCAATATGTTTTGACATTAGTGCTTTATCACGTTGTGTGTTTCACTTCACTCAGCTAATGAAATCCGGAATCATTATCCGCGTGCGCGCGGCGCCAAACAAGCTCAACTTTTTAATATTTGCAGCAATAATATTTAATGATTCACGCAGCCATAAAGGAATTTTTGTTAGTGTTTGTGTGTGCGCGTTTTACCTTGATGTGTTTTGATTTATTCCTTCGGCCCTCAGGTCATACCTGCGAATTAGGCCTCGTCGATGAACTAAAGCACATCTCCCCAATCCCAAAAGTGATCATTACTAACACGGTTATCGATCGTGTTATTGATACATGTCTAATTGTTTTTCTTCTTCTTTCCATTCATGTATTCAATCCATATGATCATGCGAGTGCTTTGGCCTCCAGAAGGAGAAGAGACACCAGGGGTTGGGGGGGAAACTCTCATTAGGTCTGTGAATAAAAATAAATATTTCCTCTGTGTAGGCATGACTTATGTATTGATGAAATCTATTAATATCATATTGTATCAGACGCGCAGTGTTTGACCTCCGCGCAGCCTTGAGGCGAGTTGCTTGGTCTCCGCAGGCCTTCTGCTAAAGCTCATCATCCCATTGATCTGTTACATTACATCAAGACGCGCAATAACCGCGAATATTATTAGATGTCATTAACACTAAATTGATTGTTGTTTTTTGGGGGGCAGGAATAAAAAAAAAAAAAAACGTAATTTGGTGTTTTTATGATCAGGCCAAAGCCACGTCCTATAAAAAAAGTTACTTTTGACTCTCTCTTGGTATCTCGATGCAAAGGAACTACAGTAAAGTCTCGTTATATCGATATTCAAGGGAGTCCGAAAAAATATCGATATAACCGGGACTATCGATATATCCGACCCTGTTTGCATGTAAATTTCTCCGTGCGTGCATAAAAATAGTATCGATATAACCGGGACTATCGATATATCCGATATCGATATAACGAGACTTTACTGTATGTTGAAATGATGGAAGGAGCTTTTTATTTCATCATTCCGTAACCAGACTGCTGTGAAAGAAAATAAGAGCTTGGTGGCCACCTTGTGGCATCCGTCGACAATGATGTAACATTATTGTGGGAGGATGTCCATCACGCTCACATTTTTGCTATTTGCCACCAATCTGAGGACCACTATAATTTTATTTTGCCTAAATTGGCATGCATACACGTGTATTTAACTCATTCACTGTAATTCACAAATTTATTGAAAATATGACGTAGAGTGGCATTCCCGTATTTGTGCGGGTTTTGTTTTTGTCATGCTTGGGTGCTGATAAACCGCTGGCCTGTGAAAATGTGTTTTCTTTTCCACAAGGGGGCAGCATTTCCCTTTTTCCACGTTAGCGCTTTGTTAAAGCGCTATATAAACCAAAATGTATTAATGTAATATAATGTAATTGTATTTTCATTTCATTTCAAGCTAATATAACTCCAGGCCCATATAATTTAGTAATTAACTCTTTTTCTGATGAAAGAAGAGAGTCTAACGTTTATTACGCTGCATTGAATGTTGATGTAGTCTCAAAGGACAACCAACACCATTTAATTTGTTTCCTAACTGACATTAGAAAAACGTTTTACAGCATCTAAAATACCCAAAATGATATTTTAGTCAAATGAAAAACACCAATAAAAATGACTTAAAGTGTCTAAAGACGACTTCAAAATGAAACTGGAAGTGACCAGTTTCAGAAGGTCCTGCCCCCTTGTTCGTGACGTCACGCCAGGACGTCTTGCCTTGCTCGAGAATCAAAACAATGGCTTCAGATTCGGAGAAGATGCTTTCTTATTACTCATCCTGTTATGAATATGATTCAAGTAGTTCTGAAGAGGAAAGCATAAATGTTTGCAATCGATTAAAGAAGTACTTGCGTATCAATTCGAGCCATCAGGACTCCGATGTAACGTCCCAGAAAATGCACAAGATGGCATCCAAGCTCCGTTGGAAATGGGCTGATTTGTCTGCTGGGAATTTGTGTCAACTAGAATCAAATAGTAATCTTGGTGCAACACACAACGATTCACCATTGCCTTATTTATGTGTTTTCCTTCTAATTTCGCCATCAACACGGATCAACACGAAGTTTTCAGACCAAACAAAGTACCCAAAATGCATTGTGTGTCGCCTTCTCGGTCAGGGGCTTTCCAGACGTGGTCAGGCATAGTCATCAACTCGAAAACAAGACTTCCTGAATATTCAGCATGAGTCTTAAAACGTTAAATATAGCTATGTGGTGGAATCTTTGTAAAATGCTATCAGTAGGAGTCATTCGAAGTGATGTTACAAATTATGGACGCAACTTGTCCGGGGGTGTCGGTTGTCCTTTAAAACTCAATATTCTGCGTGTCCTGGAATTCGAGTGACAAAAACCCTGACAATGCAGTGGACAATTTTTTTTTTCACATCGTCTGGCAGAGAAGGAGACAAGATAATTTTGGAGGAAAATATTTTTTAAAATAAAAAATGTCAACAAAAACAGAAGTTGTACACTTCTACTACTTCATTGAAAATACAAATAGCGTGAAAAATGCTAAAAATGACAAAAACCTCTGCACACGATGCACACAGTGAATGAGTCAAAAGTCGGATGACTAGTCAACCAATCCACTTAGTCGCCATGTTGCATCGCAGGTGTTGCTGTAGTGTGTTTACGTGCACGTGCGCGCGCGCGCGTGCGTGTGTGTGTGTGTGTGTGTGTGTGTGTGTGTGTGTGTGTGTGTGTGTGTGTGTGTGTGTGGCGATTGGGCACCGAAACAGCAAGCCTGTGCGCCAGGACATCTGCTAGCCATCACATCGCTTATTGCGCGTCCTGCCCACCCATCCGAGGACCTTAATGAGGGCCATGTCCACTTCACCCAAAGACAGTATCGAATTGCGTCCTCACCGACCCCCCGTGACCCCCGCCGAGTTCCGCTGCGGGCTGTGTGTGTGTGTGTGGGGGGGGGGGGGGGCATACTCGCACGTAAATATGAAGCAAGGTAATTAGCAGGGTGTTTATTTTCACTTGGTTCCCTGTCCAAGTCCTGCCCTGCCTTGCAATGTAAGTGTTGAAGGTGTGTTTGTGCCCTCTGGCTTGGCTGCCAGCTTACTCCCGCTGATCTGAGCCAGGAGGCAGACTGCCGAGGAATACCGATCACCTGGCCCGGGCGCCCGCCATCCCCTTTGAGCTCCTCTCTGGCATCTTTTTCCTCATCTGCCGCTTGTGAAGTTGACAACAAAGACATCCTCGGGGTCCTCCTTGATGCGAGACCCGCTCTTGATCTTTCTCTCTCTCGTTTTTTTTTTAACCCCCGTATTTTTCTTTTTTTTTTTTTGTAGCTGTGCATTGCGCTACTTTCATATTCGGCGGCTGCACTATTTACACGCCGCAAGACAAAGAAGCAAGGCCGGCTTTTCAGGTGTCGAGTTCTCCACACCCCGTGTGTCCATGTTAATAGCCTCTCAGGGTGCCCTTGACACCAGGGCCGGATGCCATTTTAAGACGGACATCAGTCTGCCCCAACCGTCTGTCTGTCTGTCCGTCTGTCCGTCTGTTAAACATCCGTATGGTTTGCATTCAAAGCAAAGAAAGTCATTTTGGAACGTTGGCGGGAAAATGAAAAACAGAACATCTATTCAAAGTTTGTTTTGTGAGGGCCATCTAAGGAACTTCTTACTGTGCATCAAGGAGAGCTGTCCATCATCAACCCATATCGTTATCATCCATCCATCCTTTCCTTCATTTGTGCATTGATTCACCCATCCATCTTCCACCCATATCATTATCATCCATCCATCCTTTCATTCATTTGTGCATTGATCCATCCATCCACCATCCCATCCACCCATCCATCATCCACTAGTATCATTTTCATCCATTCTTCCTTTCATTAATTTGTACATTGATTCATCCATCCATCCATCTATACCCAACCAACCCATCCGTCCACCCATGCACCGAACCCATCCATCCATCATCCATCCATCCTTTCATTCATTTGTGCATTGATTCATCCACCCATACACCCAACTCATCCATCCATCATTCATGCATATCATGATCATCCTTTCACCCAACCAACCCATCCACCCATCCAGCATCCCATCCCCTCCACCCATCCATCATCCACCCATTTCATTTTCATCCATCCATTCTTTCATTCATTTGTACATTGATTAATCAATCCATACCCAACCAACCCATCCATCATCCACCTCTAAAATCATCATCCATCTATCCTTTCATTCATTTGTGCATGGATTTATCCACCCACCCAACCCATCCATCCATCATCCAACCATATCATGATCATCCAGACACACACACACACACACACACACACACACACATACATACATACATACATACACACATACATACATACAACTCCCATCCATCCATCCCACTTCTCTTCCAATCAAATTGCCAATGTAACCAGGCTCACACCTATGTGTCATGTGTACAAGTGTCAT
Source organism: Hippocampus bargibanti (assembly GCF_051943395.1). Lineage (NCBI taxonomy): Eukaryota > Metazoa > Chordata > Actinopteri > Syngnathiformes > Syngnathidae > Hippocampus > Hippocampus bargibanti. Next base: position 12,904,232 of record NC_142743.1, on the reverse strand, counting down.
CTCTCCATGCACACATCCACCAGTTCATCCGACTGTGCAGCCATCCGTCCCAAATCTGTTGACCTCTCTTTTTCCTGCCAGCCCAGTAATCACTGAGTGGACTGTCATGACCACCACAACATCCAATAATATTCGCTCCTTCACATATATCCGTTCCTCTCCTTACTCCACTCCACACAAAGCCCCCCCCCCCCCCCCCCCCAGCAACATCATCATCATCATCATCATCAAACCCCCTGCCTCTATGAGGGAGAAATCTCTGAAGAGCTAATTAGTGGCGAAACGGAGTCCAGGAACAGCCAGCAGAACTGGAAAAAATAGGGGGTGGGGGCAGATTGGCACCGGCGCCAGCGTTATCGGTCACGGCCTGACAGGAGGGGTGACAGCGAGCCTGCCTCTCGGCTGACGGAGACAATATCGTCAGGCTTTGACGACCTGATTGACGATATATATATATATATATATATATATATATATATATATATATATATATATATGTATATATGTGTGTATATATATATGTGTATATATGTATATATGTGTGTATATATATATATATATGTGTATATATATATATATGTGTGTGTGTATATATATATATATATGTGTGTGTGTGTGTATATATATATATGTGTATATGTGTATATATATATGTATATATAACGACTTTATTATACTGTACAGTTTATTTCTTTAATTATAATACAATAGCACATTATTATACATAAAATAAAGTATATTTTGTGTAGTTTTAAGGCTTAGAAAATTAGAAAGTTGAAAATTATGTTTTATGGGGACCTGGGAACGGATTATTCTCATTTTAATGGTTTCCTATGGGAAATATTTTTGGGGATACACACTTTTCGCCTTACACACTCTGTCTGGGAACCAATTAAGTTCATAAGCCAAGGTATCACTGCATATATATATATATATATATATTTGTGTGCGTGCGTGCGTGTGTGTGTGTGTGTGTGTCACATGCTTGTGGGTGATCGTCACGTCTCGTGATCGTTCGGAACATTTTTTTATCGAGGTTTAGAGAGAAGCAAAAGTGATTAGGTCTGGTGGGAGTCAGTCTTGGGGTCATTTCGGATTTCTGAAGCGTCTCTTGTTGGACTTGAAGTCTTCAAGTGGTTGAAGTGGGGCGGGTGCGGGGGGGATAAAGAATATGGGATGGAACTGGACAAATGCTGTTTGATGATCATCCAAGTAAAGAAGAACTGGCAATCGGAACCCGGGGCTTGGTAAGGCCTACTGGGAGACGGCATTGTCCCGTTTTTGTTTCTTACTTTGGACCAAAGTCAGTCTGCCAATACCGTGGGGGCGCATTCAATTATTCATGTCGCCCTAATGACAAGTCCTACATACACAAGTGACCTTAAAGAGCATTGATCGTTTTCTTGATCTGGTTATTAACTTTGGGATTGTGTTTAGATTCATTGATGACGTTTCAAACAATTCAGGTTGTGCTTTAAATATGACATTTAAGATTCTGTGTATTATCGAATGACACCTATCTGAGCTCAGTTTCCGGATTTCATAGTATGTCATTTTACTTCCTATTTGCTCTTGGTGGGGACGGTTGGCGGGGCGGAGGGGGGATATGTTGCTGTCGTGTGTGGCGCGTTATTTTGCCGCGACGCTAAGTGGAGGTGACAGCCTTCAAAAGCAGTGACCTTGTGGAGTGCTCTGCGCATAACCAAGGGGAACACTTCTGGAGGCAACCCGCAAGGCTTTTTAAAAAAAATCTCATTTAACTCCTTCACTGCCAGATGACGTGCAAAAATGTGTCCACTCCAATGCCAGGGTTTTTGTCATTTTCACTGAAATTGCAAGACCCACAGAATATTGAGTTTTAGGATTACATAAACATTCAAATCGGCATAAGAAATCTTAGACTCTCTTCTTTCGTCACAAAGAAGAAAGTCTAAGTTGAGAGTTTTGAAAGGTGCTAATAAACGAAATGTATTATTATTATTATTATTATTATTGATGAAAAGGTTTCTGCAGCCGTCATCTGTACTTCTTTGAAGGTTTCGGAAGTTTCACTCCTCATCCAAAAACCTTCGTCAGTGAAAAAAAAGAGTTAAGTTCAGTGACAAAGCTTTTCGAATGGGGGGGTAAACGTCCGACACCATCAAAGTACAGATGACGACTGAAGAAACCTTTTCATCGATGCATCACTCCTGTACAACTGAGCGCTTACACAGACATATTCTTATTATTATTATTTTTATTATTATCATTATTATTATTATTATTATTATTATTATTATATGGGTCTGGAGTTATCTGACCTAGAAATGGGGGAAGCTGTACAAAAGGCAAAGGCTGCCCCCTCGTGCCAGAGGTCTGACCAGTGCTTTATAAGCAAGAAAAATAAAAATCAGGAAAAAAATCAGGAATGTCGCTCCACGTTATTTTCAATTCCCAAATCAATTTGGGAATGGCAAAAAAAAAAAAAAAAAAGTAGTTACAATGACATGCAAAATACCAATAAGAGACAACCCTAGTATCGGCTGCATGGAAAAATAAGAAATATTGTGAAAAAAATGTGGAAAAATAAAGACAAATTTCACACCATTTTGTCACATTTGTACATATATTTATCTCAATATTAAAACATTAAAATAAATTTGAATCTCATATTAAAATAAAATACTTTTTTTCACTGCAGATGTCCATATTGATGGCATAAACTTGGTTACATCCTGTATTGATTTTGCCCAGCCAAATACACGCCTGGGTCCTTGGAATGATGATCAACTGCTGTCCGAAGTCAATACGTGAAATTCATAAAATGCTAAACACCCACTCGGGTGCCGAGTATTAAGGATACAAGCCGTCAATGTTTTTAAAGTTTGACTTGGAATAGATTAGATATGTCAGTTTTGCAGTTTTTATTAAAAAAAAAAAGTAAAAATAAAATCAGATAACAGTGCGTGTCCCTCAGGGGCTGCCGTAGCCTGCGGCCATTTTTCTCTTACCTTAGGCGGCGGTTTGAAAAAAAATAGAGCTGATGCTTTGAGTCATTCTGCATCCCTGCATCTGTCTGAAAATAATTGGTCAGAAACCTTCCACACACACACACACACGCGCAGTAACACACACAAATACACACAAGACGAGGGCATGAGTGAGTGAGTGCGTGAGTGGTTTTTTTGTAGACAATGAGGACATTTTATTTTGTTCATTACTATTATTTAAAAAAAATCTAATTTAACTCATTCACTTCCATGCCTGAATTTATTCGGGAATTGAACAGCATGACGTGGAGTGCCATTCCCATATTTGATTGGGTTTTGTTTTTCCATGCTTAGGTGCCGATGAAGGACTAGTCAGACCTCTGGCAATTTTTTTTCACTTCCACGAGTGGGCAGCATTTCCCTTTTTTCGACGTTAGAATTTTGTTACAGTTTCAGCTGTTGTTAAAGCGCGACATCAATGTGTATATTTGTATTGTATTTTGGACAGCCGCCCCCGTTTCAAATTCAAATAACTCCAGACCCATATAATTTAGGAATGAACACCTTTTTTTCTGATAAAAGAAGAAAGTCTCAGGTTTCTTACATTGCATCGAATGTTTATGTAGTCCTAAAACTCAATATTTTGTGGGTCCTGGAATTTGAGTGAAAATGACAACATTTTTGTCTGGCAGTGAAGGAGTTACAGATCACTTGGCAATGTGGTGATGCCACATCTCCATTTCCAATTCTTTTTGCCTGCGTCTAATGTGGCAGAAGAAAGACTGGCGTACTCTCTCTCACGTATTGTCGGCGGGGGTTGGTGGGGTTGTGTGAAACAATACTACTGGGCTTTGCTCTCCCTCTACCTGTTCAAAAAAGGCGGAAAAATTAAGGGCGGAAAAAGAAATCATTATTCTCCGAATGAGACGTCTCGGGTTTGATCAGAGCGCAAATCAAAGGGCGTCTCGTCGACGACTGCTTAAACATTCACTTTTAAAATTCCAAGCTGATTGTACTTTGGATGGAAATTTTCTCGCCATCCGTGGCTGCATCCTCTCCTGTCTCCAGGTCCTCTCGTATCCCTGTAGAGATCCCACTCTGCCCTTCATTACAATTCTCCCACGCGGGAGAAATGAAGGGAAGATGTAAATTCAGTCCAAAAACAAAAAAAAAAAGGGTTTAGATCTTTCTCGCCTTTTCCCCCCTCTGCCACCAATTCTCTAACAGGGGAAAAGATACAAAAGTGTTTTAGGGATCAGTGGTGTGCAGCATTGGTGAGCCCAACCAGGGAACAAGACTCAGAATTTCATTGAGGGCTGCGCTTCCGTCGTACTCTTTTCAACTGTGTTACTCCAAAAACGGTATCTGTATTTTGGTCTTGTGTGGTAAACAAAAATCCACAATGAGCAACAGATATTTGGGCTGGGATGATTTAATTGGATATTTGTTCGTTTAAAATTAGCCCATGTTATTTTTTATAAATATCTATCTATCTATCTATCTATCTATCTATCTATCTATCTATCTATCTATCTATCTATCTATCTATCTATCTATCTATCTATCTATCTGTCTGTCTGTCTGTCTGTCTGTCTGTCTGTCTGTCTGTCTGTCTGTCTGTCTGTCTGTCTGTCTGTCTGCCTGCCTGCCTGCCTGCCTGCCTGCCTGCCTGCCTGCCTGCCTGCCTGCCTGCCTGCCTGTCTGTCTGTCTGTCTGTCTGTCTGTCTGTCTCTCCGTCCGTCCGTCCGTAGGTCTCTCTCTCTCTCTCTCTATATATATATATATATATATAGAGAGAGAGAGACCTCTAATTTTCTCTTTCTCCAAAATAAAATTAAATACATATTTAAAAAAGTCAATTTGTCAGTTGCTCAGTTTTAGAGTTAAAAAAAAAAAACATTTTTTAAGCACAAAATATTGTAAAACAGTTTCTGCCTGTTATTCATGTTTTTGTTGTTTTAAATATGAAGGGATATTCACAGTTTCCTTAAATTGAAATGTCGACTCGTCAGACCACAGCACACTTTTCCATCTTGGATGCGCTTCAAACCAGAAAAGTCAAGTTTCTATTTGCAAATTGACCGCATATTTATTTATTTATTTTGGGGGGGCTGGTGATTTTTGGTTGTTGTTTACTTGCGACTCTCTCCCTCAGGTTTTGAGGGAGAGAGTCGCAATTAGGTTTTGAGCATGATTTGTGTGCATTTTTAGATGAATCAAAATTCAAACCGAAAAGTAATTCGGAAAGTCGAATATATATTTTTAATGAGAAAATTAAGAATACATCGATCAGATTTTTTTTTTTTTTACATATCAAAGACCATGTTACAAATAACATTAAGGAAATCAGACGAGTTCCAACATAGAGTGGACACACCACTTTCCTTGTGAAAACATCAGGAGATGCAAGCTTTCCCATGCCAACTGCCCTCCGCAAAAGTGTTCGATGCCAAGATGGCAACACAAGAGCAAAGCTTTCAAGATACTTGGCACAAGCGGCGGTGGGGCGATGAAAACGTCGCCTGTAATAAGTCTTGACCGAGCCGTCGAATGGCAGCCAAGCGGCATTTCTGCTCATTAGCGAGAAGCTGCCGCGCATCGGCTCCCCGATGCTAATCAGCCTCCCAGAGACCTTTAGAAGGCATCCTCCTCAGCCCCGTTGCTTTTATCAAAGACGTACACGGCGGGGTGGGGGTATTGGTGGGGTGGCTGGCTTGGGAGGAAAGTGCGTTCTCCGGCCCCTCGTCCAAACGCAAAGAAAAGTATTCGGTGCATGAAAGAGAACATGCAAAAAAAAAAAAAAAACAATCAAAAGGCATTCCATAGGAAGCGGCAAGGAAACGCGGGAGGGGCCGTAAAATATTTAGCGGGACAGCCCAACAGGTGGTCAACGAGGTATTTATACAGTGGCACCTTGTCTTACGAACTTTAGTGGTTCCCAGACAGAGTGTGTAAGGCGTAAAGTGTGTATCACAAACATTAATTTCCCATAGGAAAGCAATAAAATGAGAATAATCCGTTCCAGGTTTTAATTTTCGAAGCCTTAAAACTACACAAAATACACCTTATATTATGTATATTAAATGTGCTATGGTATTGTAATTAAAGAAATAAACTGTACTGTATAATAAAGTCATTTTATTTACCTTTGTGATGGTCGTTGATGGCTTAATGGAATAGAGTGGACGGTATGACTCCTTGTAAGCTTTGGCAGCTTTATCGTCAGTACAGGCTGCCTCACCATGACGAATGACACTATAAATCCCTGTACGACACTTAAAGTTCTCGAACCATCCGTGGCTAGCCTTGAAATCATCAATGGATGACGAACTTCTAGGTTGCCTTTTGACGATATCCAAGTGAAATTGCAGTGCTTTCTCTGCAATTTGCAGCTCTGCCCCCCCCCCCCCCCCCCCGCCCGCCCACTCACTGCTGTGTTCTTGACCAATTACGTGCGGTTTTAACCGAAGACTGGGGGCGGGGAATAGAGGACAAAAAATAGTCGGTTGCCATGTCCTTGTTAGGAGAACGGGCTTGTTCGCGAACGACACATCAGTCATTGTGGCGCTCCGTGTGTATCCCGAAAAATAGTTTGTATGCCAAGATTAAATTCTCGTGAATTTAACGTTCGTAAACTGAATAGTTAGTGAATAGGCTAGGTGTTCGTAGGCCGAGGTATCACTGTGTGTGTATATATATATATATATATATATATATATATATATATATACAGTATAAGATTGTATATATATACACTGTATTCTGAAAAAAAAGGTCCAAAAGTTAACTGCCTACATTATTGAATAATTAATGAGTTTTGATGTCACGACCTTTGTAGGAACACACACACACACACACACACACACACACACACAATCAGCAATGACATAGTTAGATGCGACTCTGGTGTGCGTTGACGCCAACCTACTTGAGAAACTTTCTCAATTATTCATTAATATGAAATTGTGCTTGTCTCAAGTGGAACACGACGACAGATTTTTTTTTCTCCCGCGACATCTAGGCGTCGTCGAAGGGGCCCCTCCGTGGGGCCAGTGCCTCTCGGCTTGTACGCTGGCGGGGGACAATAAAAAGGAACATCTCCCTCCTGATCGTTTGGAGGAACCCTTGAATTGTCCTAATCTGGAGACCATTTGTCATACAGAAGACTAGTATGAATAATAAATTGTGCGTGACAGTCATGTTGTCTTTTCTTCATGGTGAAGGGGAAAGAAAAATATTTCTATACGGTGGCATTATGAAATCATGATATGAATATTGACTGTTATAGCGAATCTTGGCAAAGGATGGGGACAATAGCGTGAATTCTAAAGAAAAAAAGGCTTTTTTTTTGGACAAATTTCGACATTGTTGGACTATTAAAGGCTTTCATATTCTGATTTCTGATTCTAATACTTTGGCAAGATTTGCCTTTTTTGAATATTTTTGACTAGAAAATCAATGAATAAAACACGAGCTTCGAATGGAGTGAATAAAACAATTTATAAACTCGTCATATTTAATGACGAGTGAAACCGTTTCAAAGTTATGGAGTTTGAAAGCAAAGGTGCATCCCTCAGTGTGTATATGTTGTTGTCTTCCAAGTTTGTGTGGACAAATTTAGTTAACACACTTCTGTCTGATCCTCTATGTACAAAAATATTGAAATCCTGACGTCTCTTGAAGCTACTTGCAAGTTTTATTTCATTTTTATTTTTTCAGCATTGGCCCATTGACCATATTTTTGACATGCATTCTTGTTTTCCTTTGTTTATGGGGACCAAATTCATTTAGTCAATCATGTCTCTTGTGGTGTGGGGACCACGTGTGTTATGTTGGGAACAAAGTCCATATGATCAATTGGACCTAATGTCTTGAACGTGGGACATATTCGTAAAGTGTGATGATTTTTTTACAGAACAGTCGACGGATTTGGGGTCTGTGTGTGTGATGATCCAATGTCCTTTTTTAGATTGAATAAGATTGTTAGTACATATGTTAATAGCGAACGAAACCAATAATTCTCAAGATTCAAAAAGGAGAGGAGTAGCAGTACCGTACATTGCAGGAGTTTCTGAAAAATTACAAAGAGTCCTTTGGCAACATAAAATTCCTACTTATTTCAAACCGATAAACACGTTAAGGCAAAAATTAGTGCATCCAAAAGATAGGCTACCAAATGAAAAACAAAGTAATGTAGTTTATTCCATACATTGTAAGAATGAAAATTGTAAAGAGCAGTACATTGGGGAGACTCAACAAATTCTCAAAAAAAGACTTTATCAACATCGCAGGGATAATACTAGTGGGCCTCAATCGGCAGTACATTTGCACCTAAAAGCTAGCAACCACTCATTTGACGACAATGAGGTTAAAATCTTAGCGAAAGAACATAGATGGTTTGAAAGGGGCGTAAAAGAAGCGATTCTTATAAAACAACAAAATCCTTCATTAAATCGGTCTGGTGGGGCGAGGTTCAATTTGGATCGTTCATACAAAGGCAAAACAGGTTAGGCAACTTTCGCAATGCTGATGAGGGTCGTTATGCTGATGAGGTGATACCGGGGGCAGTGGGGGTAATAGGCCAATCGTTAGTCAGGAATGTAGGAACAATCAGTGGGGCCACAGGGAGGGGTCCCCCGCCCCTCCCAACCTGAGAGTAGGGACCTATCATAGCTGTGTCCGGCGCCACCATGTCTGGACATTAGGGATATATAAATGGGGCCGATACGACCAGTCAGACTTTAGTTCGCTGACGAAGCCTCTTGGATAGGAGGCGAAACGTCCGAAACCTTCACTTTTGTACAGGTGACGGCTGAAGAAACCTTCTCATCGATACATATGTTAATGAATCAGCTGCGCTAGGCGGTGTGAATAAAGCCACAAGTGCTTTATTTGTGTCAAAAAAAGTTCAAGGTCTTGCACTCGCGCGTAGAATCACATCAGGCGCTTATTAACCTGGGCTGGAGTAACAAGGCCGTCTGTGGCATGAGAGGTGGAATAGCGCCCTGACTGGAGCCACTCAGCACTTCCATCTATGCTAATGATCTCCCGGCGCTGCACATAATTAAAGCTCGGGTCGTTACCTTCCCTTCTTTCCTGCCGGCTGGAATACGAGGAAAGGTGGGGGCGGTATTCGTCGGCGGGCACGCTACTAGCTTCAGGATGTTCGGAGAAACTTCACACCGTCGACGGGTCCATTAAACGCTGTCACAAGTGCACGGAAAGAAAGTTTTCATTTTTTAATGACACCGTCATGAATTATTCCATTTATCGTACACATGCGCCCGCGTTGGTTCAAAGATGACTGCTCGATGAAAGGTGAACGCTGACCCATGTGTGGCGAGGAAGTTGCACCTGTTGAACTTCAATTTCCTGTATATCATAAACAATATATTTGTAGGACATCCTAATGAGGCTAATCACATATTTCTGTGCCAGGGCTTGTTGCACGCACTTGTGTTAGTCTTCTGGCACATCGGAATGCTTTTTCCCTTGCTGGGTCACGACACAAAAAAAATTTGCTCCAGAATGATCGAGCCAATAACTGTTAAAAAAAACTTAATATTTGAGGCTTTGTTCGGAATGGAATATTTTACATTAAACATTTTGATATTACAATTTTTGGGTGTATCTGCAATTTCTTCAGGAAAAAAAACTGCAGATCAGAAATTGTAATAATAATAATACATTACATTTTAAGCGGCTTTCAAAGCTCTCAAAGACACTTTACAGTCACAGACAAGCATAGGTACTATAATAAATAAAATACACTCACAAATAGAATGCAATAAAGAAATATTTTTAATAATTGTAGAAATAATTGGGGGATGGGGATAGAGCCCTGGTGTGCATAATAAAGTCGGTGAGGATTTGACCCAAAGAAGTTTATCACTGCATAAATATGGTGTCACAGGACTACTTTGGTCGAGTGAAGCTAAACTCACTTCAACATAGTTTAGTAGCAACAAAATGCTGCAAGTACAGCAAAGCGATGAACTCATTCATAAATGTATTCTGGAATTGAAGATATGACGGAGAGTGCCATTCCCGTATTTGTTTGGTTTGGTTTTTTCATGTTTGGGTGCCGATAAAGCGCTGGCCATGGCCTCTGGCAATGTTTTTTCCTTTCGACAAGTGGACAGCATTTCCCCTTTTTTCCATGTCCGTGCTTTGTTCCAGCTTCAGCTGTTGTTAAAGCGCTATATACTGTAAACCAATATGTATGTATTGCATTGTATTTTGGACCGCTGCCCTCATTTCAAGCTCATATAACTGCAGAACCATATAATTTAAGAATTAACTTTTTTTCTGACGAAAGAAGAGAGTCTAAGGTTTCTTACGCTGCATTGAATGTTTGTCGTCCTAAAACTCAATATTCTGTGGGTCCTGGAATTCGAGTGACATTGACAAAAATCCTGGAGTGGGCACATTTTTGCACATCGTCTGGCAGTGAATTAGTTAATTTGTCACATTTGTCACAAACGGGTTTATTTTAACACATGACGACGATTCACTTTGAGTAACTTGAGAAGCATTTTGACATTTTTAAAAGTCACGCATTCAGAATATTATTTATATTATTTATAATAAAGACAACAAAATGCTCATAACTAAAAAATAATGTGTATATATATACAGTAAAGTCGTTTTATTTATATATATATATATATATATATATATATATATATATATATATATATATATATATATATATATATATATATATAGGGCCAGGGTTGATTGATAGCTTTTTGCATCAAGAGTACTTGTGCGGGTTATTTGTGGAGCCTGATTGATGGGATATTTTAACTGTTTTATATCCATTTTCTCACTATTCTCACACTCTCACACTTTTTTTTTTTTTTTTTTTTCAAGCTCTCTAATCTCCCTTTCGTGTGTATGTTTTCTGACTCTCTGTCTGCCTGTCTCTTTAATCTTTAACCCCCCAATGCTCGATTCTTGACCAATCATGTGGCTTTAACCGAAGACGCCATTTTGTTTTTTGGAGAACTGCCTCACTCTCTCTCTCTGTCTGTAACCCTATCCCTCACTGCTGTGTTCTTGACCAATCACGTGGCTTTAACCGAAGACTGGGGAATAGAGGACGAAAACAGTGGCCACCATTTTCTTGTTAGGAGAACGGGCTTGTTCGCGAATGACACATGAGTGATGTGTCATTCGCGAACAAGGCCGTTGGGGCAGCTCCGTGTGTATCCCAAAAAATAGTTTGTATGCCAAGGTAAAATATAACGTTCATAAATATATATATATACTCACGGCCAGAGCGGCCCGGTAGCCGAGTGGTTAGCACACCGGCTTCACAGTGCAGAGGTCGCTGGTTCGCGTCCCGGTCCGGCCTCCCTGTGTGGAGTTTGCATGTTCTCCCCGGACCCGCGTGGGTTTTCTCCGGGTCCTCCGGTTTCCTCCCACACTCCAAAAACATGCATGGCAGGCAGATTGACCACTCCAAATTGTGAGTGTGAGAGTGACTGTTGTATGTCTTTGTGTGCCCTGCGATTGGCTGGCAACCAATTCAGGGTGTCCCCCGCCTCGTGCCCGAAGACAACTGGGATTGGCTCCAGCACCCCCCGCGACCCTAATGAGGAATAAGCGGTACGGAAAATGAGATGAGATGAGATTCACGGCCAGACAGACACACACACACACACACCCACATATCATATCATCATCAACAGAAGCTCCTCATTATGTTCCTGATGTTTCTCGCTTTATATATCATTACCCGTTGTTGCATTTCCAGAGACTTGCGAGGCAAAAAAAGTGCTGGGTTATAAACCAATAATGATTATATTTAATACATGATTCATTAGTATGTCCTAAGGAAGCACTGTTTTCATTCCTAACAGGCTGACTTGACTGCTCGCTGTGTCGATGTGTCTGTAGGTGCGTGTACGTGTGCGTGTGACTGCTATGGAGTGCCCCAAAAAACACCCCCTCGATTTCTTATTTATTTATTTTATTCTTTGAAAAAAAGATGATGAAAAGCGCCTTGCACCCTAATTGCTATCTATTATGTATGACAAGTCTCATGTTTGTTATTCCGGTGTTAATGAAGGAATTAAAGGCGATGGGACATTTTCATCGTCGGCCTGTTTACAAGTGGCTGTAGTACTCAGGTTGACCGATAGGTGCTGCTGCCTACTTAGAAAAATGGCACGTTATTTTTTTTTCAGCCGAATTCTTCATGATTTAGTTTTTATATATTAAATCAAACGTTTTCGAAGAAGAAATGCATATTTTAAATTCATAAAATACAGTTATAGTTTTTAATTATAGTACGTGTGTGTTCATGTTTGGTTTCATTTAAACAAACATTTTTAAACAAGTGTTGCACTCTGTCGATGTCCCTGAACCCCCCCATATATTCTCTATATTATATTATATTATATTATATTATATTATATTATATTATATTATATTATATTATATTATATTTTCTATCCATGTGTGGTTTTATAGGGGTATTAACATCTTTATTCTTCAGTTAAGTATTTGTATTGATTATATATTTTGGTTTCATATATTGCTTTGAATAGTGTACATGGTATTTTCATACTAGTAACCAGATGTTTTTATTTCTTTATTTTTGAACTGGTTGGCAGTCAGTCAGCGGGCACATCTAGGGACAAAGTACCATTCACACCCACATTTACACCGTCAGTGAGTGGGATCCAAATTCTTCGCTGCCTGCACACAAGGTAGACAAATGTATCACTACTTGATCAAATACTGTCTATCAATAAATTAATGTGAAATTCCTACTCGTGCATCTTGACGGATAATCATTTTACAACTAAGTGGACCTACAAAGTAATCAGCAGGAACAGGAATCATAGCATGACAGGAATAGCCCAAAACAAATGTGCTCTTTTTTTTACTGTAGATTATCATCTTGTTAGTTGTTGTCAAATCCTTCACAGCCATGTTGTGTTCATTGTGTAAAACGCATCAATGCTGTGATGCTGCGTGAGGCTTGTATCACTCCATCGTTCGAGGTTTCCCTGATCCAGGCGCGATTCACCCCCTGGGGAGGCTGCAGGGCTCGGGTCGGCCATATGGTGGCACCCCACTCCCCACCCACCCCTATCACCTCCATGGGTCCTTCTTCCACAAGGCGCCAGACCCCCTCTCACATTGAGTCACTACAAAAGCCAGCCAGTGACACTAAATGATTGGCGGGTCAACCAGCTTAGTTTCGCGTGAGCAGAAAACGCAACTGAAGTGAAAGTCAACGTCAAGCGGAAGAATAAGGACATTTTCCGCACATGTATTAAGCTTATTTTGTAATGAGAGGAAACTACTTAGCACAAATTAGTCAATCAGGTGAAATGTGTCCCAGTTATTAATTTCATTCATTATTTTTCATTTATTCATTTAATCATAATATAATCATACTTTTCATTTATTCATTTGTCTATGTATTTACGTACATGTATTTTTTATGTTTTTATTTGTTTGTTATTTTGGGGGAGAATAATGCAATTTCACGCAATAGAATTTTCTGTTTATTTTGATTTCCTTTGGAAAATTGTTGGCAGTAAACAACAAAAATCCGCATCCGATTCATGCAGATTATAAATGAAGCGGGACAGAAATTTAGTGCATTCAATTGAAAAAGTTAATATATTTTTCACATATTCAATTCGGGCTGTTTGTTAATGGTTATATGTGTCACTTTTTTTAAGTTTCATATATTTGACTTCTTTCAGATTTGTTTTTTTTTTTACCTGATTTCTTCTATTTCTTTTTTTCCAGATTTGGGGAATATTTATTTCATATTTAGTTTTGGAAAACACATTCACAATTTGCTGGCGTTAGCTACAGCCAAGTACAAAAATTAAAAACAAGATATTTAAAATTATCTTCCATGATGTACCTCTTTAACTCATTCGCTTACATCCCCAAATTTATTCAGGAAATGAAAATATGACATGGAGCGCCATTCCCAAATTTGTTCGAGATTTGGTTTTGCCGATAAAGCGCTGGTCAGACCTCTGGCAATGTTTCTTCCACGAGGGGTAAGCATTTGCCTTTTGTATAGACGCCCCCATGTCAAGCTCCTATAACTCCAGACCCATATAACTTAGGAATTAACTTTTTTCTGATGAAAGAAAGCGTAGACTCTCTACCCGGGCCCGGAATTTAAATGAAAATGAACAAAACCCTGGCACTCGTGTGGATGCATTTTTGTACATCGTCTGGTAGTGAATGACTTTAAGTCATTTGTAATGGTGTATTATGTGGTTATTATACGGTAGCCTCTTTTGCTTTGTTTGGTGAAATTATATGGTTTACATATCCATGACCATCCTTGGGAATGCTGCCTTAAAAAAAGTCAGCATTAATTACTTAAAAGGAAAAAAAGTGTTAGTAGTACAGAGCCCGAGGCGGGCGAATTGGTATTCCACACGTCTTCATCCAGCTTCATGTTAATGAAATGGAGTCCACTGGTAATTAGTTGACGTTTGGACCTTTCGGTACTCAGTCATCATCTCCCGATACTGTATACCATACACAATGCTGAACCAATGTACTGGACCGATGGTGGGCAAAAGTTTTTTGTGGGCTGTTTTGAAAAGGAGGCCTATGCGGCATTTAGATTATCATGAGCCCTTAATAGTGATTTTTTTTTTTTTAGGGTTCAAATTTCCCAATTAAAATGTTTTGTGTTATTTTTTTGGGGGGGGCTGGTTCATTTCTCATTTTGTACGACTTAAAGGACAATCGACGCCTCCGGACAAGTTGTTTCCATAATTTGTAAAATGGCTTCAAATGACTTCTGCTGAGCGTATTGTACAAAGATTCCGCCGCATATAGCTATATTTTACGTTTTAAGACTCGTGCTGAATATTCCAGAAGTCTTGTTTGTGAGTTGGTGACGAGTCCGTACGTGACGTCACTGAAGGAACGCCTCTGACTGAAAAAAGGACACATTGTAGTAGTCCTTCCATCACGTCAATGCTTGTTTGGCCTGAAAACCTTGTGTTGCACCAGAAAGAGCCAGATGAGAGCATCCAAACTCCATGTAAGGAATTTATCAGCCTGTGGAAACAGGCTGATAAAAAGGATGTTTAAAGATGTTCGTATCGCGAATTACCCCAACAAGTTAGGAAACAAAAAATAGTGTCGGTTGTCCTATAAAGCTTATTTAATGACAACAGTAAACTCCACAAATTAGTAAATCAGGTCAAATTTGTCTTTATTCTTAATTTCATTCCAGTTATTTATTTATTTATCTATGTATTAATTTATGTATCTGTGTGTGTATTTATTTATTTATTTGTTTTATTTTGAGAAGAGGGTATTTTGTTCTTAAATCCGGTCATTCTGGTACTTGTTGGAATACATTATTGAGTTAAATATATTTGTAATTTGTTCAAATAAAAATGTTAAGTGAAGAAATGATGACTTGGCAAATTTTAAATCACAAATAGCTGAACTCTTTTTTTTTTCCCCCTTTTCCTTTTCATATTTTCTTGCTGTCGTGATTTTAAAAATATGGGTGCAACATTGGATTTCACTTGACAAGTACCAAGATTCGTGGGTGTTCAAACTGTATTTGGCTATTTGTAATTTGTTGAAATATATCAATATATTTAAAAAATAGTTGATCTAAATTTTAAATTGTGGCTGTGAAATAAAATGTGTTAAACATTTGACACGTTTCCACATATATTAAATAATAATAACAATAATAATAATCATCATCATAATAATAATACATGTCATTTTTAAGCACCTTTCAAAACTCTCAAGAGGACTTAACAGACTAATGATTTTTCTTTTTCCTGTTTTTTTTTTCAATATATTTTTTCAGTAGTTATTTTTAAACGTCACACCCCATCAAGTGAAATGGCTTACCAAAGTTTGGGTTGTCAAGGCATCGTGTTGTGCTTTAAATGCCACCCAACATGCATCACTTCCTCTTTCTCTTCATCTCTAATGCGGGATGGCTCCCCCTTTTTGTATTCATAAAGCGCACCTTCTTTGAGATTGTTACAGGTGGTCTCCCCCCCACCCCCCAACCTTCTTCCCACCCTTGATACAATATACAGATGTATTTATTTATATATGTGACATATGAGCTAATGATGCAGCAGGGGAGGTGTGTCTATGTGTGTGTAGGGGGGGGGGCATGAGGGAGGGGTCCTGACCCTTCCTCACCAGCCCGCTAATTAATTAGCCATGTTTACGCTCACCATTACAACCATGACAGCTCGTTACCCCCCCCTTCATCCTCGTCCCACGACAAATTACCAGACGGAGGGAACTGATGCTGGAGGTGGCACTTTGTATGTGTGTGTGTGTGTGTGTGTGTGTGTGTGTGTGTGTGTACACCTGTGTGTGAGTGTTGCATCGCACGGGGGACCCCTGCAAAAAAAAAAAAAAAAGTAAAAGCCCAGATGACTCGCTCGTCACAAGTGGCGTCGAGTCTCCGAGATATGAGATATTCAAATGAGACGTTAACGGAGAGGGACGGCGCCGTGCCTGATGGCTAATGTTAATGTCCTCATTTGAATATGAAAAGGAACGCCTTGCCCCCGTGTGCGTATGTGTGTGTGATTTAAAAAAAAAAAACGCTAAAGAGTGTGTTCTTCGGGCTTGACTGACAAGACAATAGAGACAAATAGTTGGGACTATTATGGGATGGATGTAGGGCAGATTACGCCGATTGTCTTCGTGTTGATATGCGACAAGATGGCCGACTTGGTTCGAAATACAGTGATACTTTGGCTTACGAACGCTTTAGCTAACGAACTTTTCGCCTTGCCAACATTAAATTCGCGGGAATATAATCTTGGCATACGTCTGTGTAAACTCTCAGTCGTACAAGAGTGGTCCAACGATGAGAAGGTTTCTTCAGCCGTCAACATTCATAATGCTGATGAGGTGATACCGGTGGGAGTGGGGGAAACGGGCCAGTCGTTAGTCAGGAATGTAGGAACAATCAGTGGTGCCACAGGGAGGAGTCCTCTGCCCCCCCCCAACCTGAGAGTAGGGACCTATCATAGCTGTGTCCCGCGCCGCCATGGCTGGACATTAGGGATATATAAATAGGGCCGATACGACCAGTCAGACTTTAGTTCGCTGACGAAGCCTCTTGGATAGGAGGCGAAACGTCCGAAACCTTCACATTTGTGCAGATGACGGCTGAAGAAACCTTCTCATCAATCTTGGCATACAAACTATTTACACGATCAAGGAAGCCGTGTGTATTTGGGTCAGCAGAAAGTGTGTGCGCAGATACAGTAATAAAAATCGATAATACGATATATAAAATGATAAAAATGACACGAAAACTTATAAGATATATTATTGAACTATAAGCAGTTTGGTATATAATAGTATTCAATAGAAAACGTTGCTTAAAAACAACAGATTGACATCGTATACTATTCTGTCGTATAAACCTCGCGTCGGCCATTTTGAATGCTTTTCAATTTACGACCGTTTGACTTATGACCGTTTTGTCGGAACGGAACCCGGTCGTAACTCGGATGTTACCTGTATATATATGCAGGGAACATCGCCATCGCCATTGTCGGGGGTTCCCATTGCCCCCCCCCCACTCGTTTTTTGTATTCTTTATTTTTGATTATTCTCCTGGTCCTCTTTTTAGGCCCAGTGCTTTGTGTTGTAGCTTAATAAACCATCCTGCACGGACCTCTGTCTCTGTCGCATTGCTGGCTGTAGTGGTGGCAGCCGTAGAATTAAAAAAAGTCTGACGGTCGTGGTTGTTAAGTACGGGTGGTCGTAACTCGCGCCGGTCGTAAATCGGATGTTACCTGTATATATATTTAGACATACATAGTCTTTTCAATTGTGGCTTTTTAAGTTGTAATAACGCTAAGCACCACTAGATGGCAGACATGCCACAGTTGCGCTTCCACTTGGCCTCCATTTTCTTTGCAGAATGGAATAAAATGACGGATAAGTGTACTTAAAAATTGTTAAAAATTTTTGATTACTTGATTTTTGTACTAAATTAATTCTTGGAATTAAAATTTTCTGCAATATTGCGTTATCTTTAAAGGACAACCGATGTCACTTTTTTGATTTCTAACTGACACCAGAAAAACGTTTTATAGCATCTAAAATACCCAAAACGATATATTTAGTCAAATGCAAAACACCAATAAAAATGCAAGAATCTGCAAAAAATGGAGCTGCGAATTGGGCATTTTCAGAAAGTCCCGCCCCCAGTTCGTGACGTCACGCCAAGACGTCTTGCATTGCTTGTGAATCAAAACAATGGCTTCAGATTCGGAGAATATGCTTTCTTGTTACACATCCAGTTATGAATATGATTCAAATAGTTCTGAAGAGGAAAGCATACATGTTTGCAACCGATTAAAGAATTTATTTGTGCCATTTTGAGGCAACATTGGGGGGAAATGTATCACCAAAAAAAGAGGCACAAAGGAGGAAACGATCACCAGAAAAGAGGCACAAAATGGCGACTTCCAGTGGCCACCTCCATTTACACAGGCTGATAAATTCCTAATATGGCGCTTGGACGCCCTCTTCTGGCCTTCTGGCGGCTTTTGGGTGCAACACGAGGTCTTCTTTGTAAAATACGCTCAGTAGAAGTCATTAGAAGCCATTTTACAAATTATGGACACAACTTGTCCGGAGACGTCGGTTGTCCTTTAAATGGTCATGTTGGAAGAGTGCTTCTTAGCACTCGGGGCAAAAAATACAACATTTGGTGATTTTTGTTGTTTGCTTCAAAGCCCTTGTTGTTGGGTTTTAAACACACACACACACAATCTCTCTCTCACACACACCACATGCACGCACGCACGCACGCACACACACACACACACACACACACACACACACACACACACACACACACACACACACACACACACACACACACACACACACACAACTTGATTACAACAGGTCTTCCAAGCATCCACTGCCCGACCTCATCGCATACAAAATATGTAATGTGCTCTCGCAAAATCATCTCCATTTAATCTATTCACGATAATTAGCCAACGGGCGTCAGGATTACCGGCATCACTTTTTGACCTGGATCTCGGCGGATCGACCTCGTGAACCGCGGGGATGTTCGTTAGCTCAAGCTTAAAACAATTAAAAGTGCCCCCCCCCCCCACCCTCCATCTTGCAACCTTTATGTATGATTGATTCAAAGACGGATTTTGGAATACGTTCATGGCTAACTTTCCTTTGGGGGGTGAAAGTCGGACGGACGTGAGTCAAACAAAGTATCATCTCATCTTCAATGGCCACGGGCTGGCATCTGCTGAAAATTCAAAATGGGACTGAAAGGTTGAGCAGCATTGGTGAATTGCATTTTTTTTTAATCACACGCGGGCAGAATTGACGTCGTTAAAAATAATTAGCGCCTCACCATAATGCAAGCGTGTTTTTGGCCCCCTTCGCCGGGGGATCATGACATGCCGTGTTACCCCAAGAGCACCCGCAGCCATGTATCAACCTAATTAATTTTCCACCAGCAACATTAGCTACACCTGTGCAAGCTAATGAGAGCCTGCATCAGAAATTCAAGCCTCGACAAATATCATCTCGTTTACTTTTGATTGACCCTTGTTCAACAATACTGAATGAAATCCTACTGCTTGAAGACAAACCATGCCGATTCCTCCCCTAGAAGCACCCAATTTTTTTTCTTTTATTGTGAAGGAAAATTAGCCATTGGTAATACAGTAAAGTCTCGTTATATCGATATCGGATATATCGATAGTCCCGGTTATATCGATACTATTTCTATGCACCCACGGAGAAAATTACATGCAAACAGGGTCGGATATATCGATAGTCCCGGTTATATCGATATTTTTTCGGACTCCCTTGAATATCGATATAACGAGACTTTACTGTATTGTACTTTTACAAACATCAAGTACCAAGGACTCATTAAATAGAATGCAAAACAGATTTAATGCTGCATTCCGATTCTGTGTGTTGCTCCCTCTGTTCTGCCTACTTTAGCTAGCAGGAAGCAGCACTTTAGATTACATTTTCTTAAAATTACATTTTCTCAAAAATAAGCTTGAAAAAATTACAAAGTTGTTATTTTGTGATTGGCATTTGATAAAAAATAAATCCCAATTTTGCTACATGGTAAGAAGAAACAGAATTTATGATCCAAAAAAATTATATATTATATAATATATATTAGTAATTATTTTTTATAATGATGCTAATAATGATGATGATAATAATCATGAAAATGATAATATAATGTTCATGATAAAATTACTGATAATGACACTGATAACGATAATAATGATAATGATAACGATAATGATAACAATGATAATAATATAATAATGATAATGTGAACGCTAATGATAACGATAATGGTAACGATAATGATCACGATAATAACAATAATAATAATAATAATAATAATAATACATTTGACTGAATCCCGTCAGAATAATTTCCAATGGTGACAAATTTTGAAGGCAAATTTTTGCTGGTTTTCAATTTTTTTTAATAATAATAATAATAATGCATTACATTTTACACTTGAATTGGAAAGTGCATGTGCCAAACAACTGCGGCAGTTCAATAACATACTCAAAAACAAAAATGTCACCCTTGATTGAGGTGAAAAGGAAAAAAAAAAACTCAGCGCAAACAGAGACTCAACCGTTGAAAGGATGCTGTGAAGAATTCATTGCTCATACTGGCCCGTAGGGGGCGTCCTCGTCATCTCCTCTATTGTATCAAAGTTTGGGGGGCGGCACATTTTAACATGTTCTTTGCGCTTTATGCAAGCAAAATAGCAGGCGGGCTTGATTTTTATGGAAAGCGCTTAAAAAGCCGAGGGCGTCTTTAACAATTGACTCACCCTCTAAAACATACATTGCATGAAAACGACTTAAAGGGGTTAGGGGTGCAATTTTAATCCAACTGGAAGGGTGCCGATGGCGGGAAGTGTAAAATAGCATTTTAGCGCAGGCGGGCAACAGCGGGGCGCGCCACAAAAAGCCGTCGTCTGAAAGAGAATGCAGCGCTCACATCACATGTGAAAAGGCAAACACGCTGGCAGGCGAGCGTGATGGAGAGTGACGAAGACGACCCAGAAGAAGAAAAAGAAAAAGATGGGAAATCATCCAAAGCAGATTTCACCTTTTTGCATCACTTTGCTTTTTTGGAGCACAAGTCCATTTGCGCCAGATGGAGTGAGACTCCCCCCCTTTTTTGTGATATGAAAGTCGAGGTTTGATGAGTACATCTAAGTAAATAAAAAAAGATGAAGATAAAGATGGGCCTCCATGACACGTCTCATTCATCCACAGGGTGAAACGACAGAGAAAGTGGAAAGAAAAAGGAACTCAAAGTCAAAGTTATTCCCCTCCATTGCGCCGCTAGTTGAGAAGTAACAAAGTGGAAAACCGGAAAAATGAATTGATAAGTATGGAAAAAAATAAAATCATATACTGACCGCAAAACTGTGACCGCGTGTGCTTGTATTGGGAATCTTTTTTGTTTTTGTTTTTTTAAACATATGTGACATCCGACCAGCAGAGGGCGATAGAGTGCATTTAATACCGTTTCCCCTGAAGATAAAAATGTGAATCAAAATATGTATGTATGTATGTATTTATTTTTATGTTAATCCACGTTTTCTAAAGTCATGATAAATTTCTAATCTGGGGAGCAGAACTCTTTAACCTTTGTCTTTGGATTGGATTGGATTGGATATGCCTTTATTAGTCTCACAGTGGAGAAATTTACATTTCACAGCAGCAAAGTGATGAAAGGAATGAAAGTAGAAAAACGAAATACATGTTCAAAGTTTCATTGTTTGGTTATTTTTGCTTATCAATAATGTATCAAAAATGTCAGTACAGTGATACCTAGGCTTACGAACGCTTTATCTAACGAACTTTTCACCTTACGAAAGTTAAATTCGCAAGAATATAATCTTGGCATATGAACTATTTTTCGGGAAACACACAGAGCGCCACAATGAGTGATGTGTCTTTCGCGAACGACCCGGTTCCCGGAGGTCCTGAAATGGTAGCTGTCTTTTTTTCCCCTTCTATTCCCCACCCCCAGTCTTCGATTAAATCCGCACGTGATTGGTCAAGATCCGTGGTAGAGGAGGGAGGGGACACATGCAGCAGTGAGCGGGGGGAGGGGTTACACTGTAATTTCCCATCGGAAACCATTAAAATATGTTTGGAATACACACTTTTCGCCTGAGACACTTTCTGGGAACCAATTAAGTTCGTAAGCCAACGTATCACTGTAGCTGCAAATCTATAACTGTTACAGAAACAGAAACCCATAGACACACACACACGAAAGGGAGACGATAGAGCTTGAAACAAAAAACAAAAGTGAAAAAAAAACACAAAAGTAAAATGGTGAGAAAATAATGTACAATGATAATCTAAGATGTACAACCCAAAGCTCCTTGAGACACATTATGCACAAAGCTATCCATTCCATCAAGCCATCGACCATCACAAAGTAAATAAAAAGACTTAATTATACAGTACAGTTTATTTCTTTAATTACAATACAGTGGCACATTTATTATACATAAAATAAGGTATATTGTGTGTAGTTTTAAGGCTTATTTAGTTGAAAATTATGTTTTATGTGTCACGGTTTGCAAGGTGGTGATGGCAGTTGTGGATCCCAAAAAGCAGGCAGGAGGGAGCAGCAGGTTGTATTTGAGAAATTGGATTAAAATAAAGTCAACAGGAACAAAATCTAAAACGTTAAAATCATTTGAACAGAAAAATACAAAGTATCAAAAGAAAAACCAAGAGTAAAAGTCTGCCAAGATGAACCAAACACATGCACGGTATACAATGCATACACAATACACAATGCACACAATGCATACAATGACCTGACGCCGAATGGTCGTGCCGGGAGTCCTTTTGACTGCCACTGATTGTAAAGATCAGCACCTGCGAGGCTGCAGGCAGGGCTGACAGCGCTACCCGTTGATCGCCAATCCGAACGTGGCAGTCTGCCACTGATCAGGACGACCAGCACATGTGCAGGTGCAGGCGGCACAGACAGCGCCACCCGTTGGTCGCCAACCAGATCATGACAGTCAACTGATTATTCTCATTTTAATGGTTCCCTATGGGAAATTAATTTTTGGGATACACACTTTTCGCCTTACACACTCTGTCTGGGAATCAATTAAGTTCGTAAGCCGACTGGTATCACTGGACATTTCAATAAATGACATGCAGCTTCTGTTCATCTCCTTTTCCCCAATCAAAAAACATCTCCCGACGCGACTGATCATAAAAACATAGAAATGCTACGGTCGCCTGTCGACTGAGATGTTTCCATTTTCGCATGAGGAAGGCGTCGCGGCGACTGATTTAAGGTTTGCGTGAATCCGATGGCCCCCGGGCAACTTATTCTAAGAGCCCCCCCACCCGTGATGTCAGTGGGACTGCCTGGCGGAATAAAAGGCGAGGCAATAAAAGTGGGGGGGGGGGGAGAAGTAGCACACGGGCATTGAAAATGGGGGTGTGGGGGGGCCTCCCTGAGGCGATGGCCCAACTGGCCCGTGGTTAAATCCTCTGCTGAAAGTGTAATAATCACACCAGAGCCCCACAGAGGGAACCTGTCTGTCTATCTATCTGTCTGTCTGTGTGTGTGTGTGTGTGTGGGGGGGGGGGGGGGGGTGAAGACCCCCAGACACCAAAACAAAAGCTGGTCTTCTCTGTCTTGTTCTTCAAGTAGAAAAACAAACCAGATTGTTAATACAAAGATTTTGGAATTGCACAGCAGTTCTCCCTGGGCCTGCGTGGGTTTTATCCGGGTAATCATATTCTTGTTTTCTCCGTCATTCCGAAAAACATGCATGCCAGGCCGATTGAATACTCCAAAAATTGTCCCTAAGAGTGTGAACGCAAGTGTTTTCTATTTTTTTTCGTCTCCGTATCTCCTGCGATTGGCTAGCAACCAGTTCAGGGTGTCCCCCGGCCTACCACCTGAAGACGAATGTAACCGCAAGTCTAGCTGACCTATTTGAGTTCGGAATTATGCAAATGAGCCGTTGCGCATCGTCCGACGGCGTCAATTAAAAGGGACCGCAGCGGCGTCTGCGCTTTTGTTGTCGCCACGAGCCGGCGGGAGGCGCGCTAATCGCGGCGGCTAAGGTCAAACTAATTAACGCGCCGCTTGAACCCGCTACTAAAAGTCGCCGCTAAAAGATGTGACGGAGGTGAATGAAATTAATCGAGCGCGGCGAAAATGTGGTCACTAGCTCAGGGACAGGATGTTGTTTTTCTTTTTAAACACTAAAAGAGTGTGAAGGGAGGCTTTTATTTGTGTGGGGTTGTCAAAAGGACGCCCCCCCCCATCAATGAGAAACCTGTGCCGCTTCATTAAACAGGCGCAATGGCCGATGTTGCGCTTTGTTTACATATGTTTAAATAAAGCCAATCATGACGCTCCACTGGCTGCTAAATGATGCCTTTTAAAGGCCCATGAATTCAATTACATCGTTTTTTGTCCCGCCACTCAAGTGTCATTATGCTTGTGATCAAGTGGGGATGCAGCAGGGGGGGGGGGGGTCTTGTCAGCCATTTTGAAGAGTCGCCACTAAGCCTTTTTCAAGGGTCTTTACGATTGTTTATTTTATCCATCCATTTTCCGATTAAGGTGGCAAGGGGGGCTGCCTTATGTCCCCGGGCAATAGATGGGGGACACCCTGAACCGGTCTCCAGCCAATCGCTGGGTAATCAACCATCCGCGCGCACACACTCACGCCGAGGGATGATTTTTGGAGTGTTGCATTAACCAGCCATGCATATTTTGGGAATGTGGGAGGAAACCAAAATGCCCGGAGAAAATCCTCGCAGACATGGGATGAATATGCAAACTTCACATAGGAAGGTTGGAGCCAAAATCGAACCCGCTACCTCCCCACTCCCAATAAAAAAGCAAAAAGCACAAATAAAATAATAATCATAATGTGACATCCATGTTGTAAAAGTTTTCAAATAGCTCAATAAAGTTTGAGAAATAGTGAACTGAAGGAACAACATTCTATATATATATATATATATATTTTTATCTATCTTGCTTGCTATCTAGCTAGCTACCTAGCCTTCTATCTATTTGCTACAAGAATCATTGAGACTTGAACCATCCCATGTTTTATTTACATTTTTATTTACATTTTTTTTCGGTTGAATGGTGCGTTCCCCCCCTCCCATGCCCTGAACATAACGTCTTTATGGACTAGCTCGCTAGCTATCTATTAGTTATCTATTAGCTAGCTAGCTTTCTATCTATTTGAGTTACTTCCGGGTTGAGTGAACGCTGGCGCATGTGGCTGCCACTGCTCACCCACTGAAAAACTGATCCTGTGACTGTAAAGTGACCTTGAGAATTTTGAAAGGCGCTTAGAAAAAAAATTATTATTATTATTATATATATTTGCTATCTAGCTGGCTAGCTGTCTATCTAGCTAGCTATCTATTAGCTGTATATTAGCTATATATTAGCTAGCTAGCTTTCTATCTGAAGTAAAGTGACCTTGAAAGTTTTAAAAGGCGCTTATTAATGAAATATATTATTATTAATAATAATAATAATTGTGATTGCAAGGTTCCACCACCAGAGGGCTCCGAGGCCCCCCCACCCTTGCCTCCAGTCTGTCATTCCAGCGCCAACCATTAGCTCTGCTTTGGAGAGGGGGGGGCGATGCTAACGAGGGCCCCGCCACCACTCCTCGGAGGCTCGGCTAAGTGCGGTGCATGGGGTAGTGTGAAGTGGGGGCTGGGGGGTGTATTTTGGAGTGGGGTGGGTCCCAGTGGTTGTTTGCCTCTTTTCCATCAAGAGCCCTCATCTCCTTTATCCCCTTTGTGGTGGAGGCCCTCCTCGGGCATTTCCCTCTGAGGGGGGGATCTAAAAAGAGCAGCTGCCGGGGAACCAGTGCCATTTCCTCCTGCTGTCACCCTCCCTCCACCCACCCCTTCCCCCGCTAACTCCCCTCCCCTTCCTCACTCCTTATTAATATGCATATGAACTTGTTTCTCTTAGTTCCGAACTCCAATGACAAAGTGGGAAAGCATATGCCTGAAATATTCATGACGGCGCGCGGTAATTAAGCGGCGGCGAAGGCGACTCCATCAACTAGCTCACTTCCAAATTTGCTGTGTGTGTGCTTGCGTGCGTGTGTGTGTGTGCGTGTGTGTGTGTTTTAGGTTTTTTTGTGTCTGTAAAACGGGTCTCTCTTTTTTTTTCTTTGCCAAGACTAAAAAAAGAAGCATGTTGTCCTCTTTGCCTTTTTCCCCAAGCTCATTCTTAGAAATGAGCCACTTGTGGACGATGCATGCCTGCCATCATTAGCTTGTGTGGACAATTAAAAGTTAGCTCTAAAATTAACCACATTGCTTTTAAGTAAAAATACACTGGAAAATAAATAAATACACACAAACACACCCCCTTTGAGTGCAGATGTGGTTTGTTATCGGACTACTATCGGAGAATAAGTGAAGTACTTTTGCTATTATGGGACCGAAAAATATCGCACCATAGGCTAGTGTTAAGCCGAACAGGACACAAAAGAAAATTACAGTCGAGCAGAAGAAGGAGATCATTGAAAAACAAGAACGAGGTGGACGTTTGTGTGACTTAGCGCCCCAATACCAGTGCGCTAAATCGACCATGTCTACATCTGGCTAAGGCTGTTTCTGTATATATGTATATATATATATATATATATATATATATATATATATATGTATATATATCATATATGTCATATGAAAGGGGATGGGGTGTGTGGAGTATGTCATATGAAAGGGGATGGGGTGGTGGAGTGAAAGGATAAAAAACAAGACATTCTAAGCATAGTAATCTCTAGTAATCTAAGCACAGTATCTCGATAATATGACAGTTTTGAGGTGATTATGTGTTTATGTGTGTGTGGAGGGTAGGGGGGACAGTTCTTGCTGATACTGTTCGTTCTTGTTCAGCAATTTTATGCTGTCTTTGAACGGTCATTTTTATACAAGAGGCACTGGGGGAAAAAATATCATATGTGATTATTTTGTTGGTTGCATTCAAACCTGTTTTGTTGGCTTCAGATCGTCAGATATATGAACCCCCACTGAATCGAAACAATTGCTTAAACCCTCCTTTAATTGTATCCCACCCCAGTGTGTCGAAATAGGAATCAAATCGTGGCAGGGATGCACACCTGTTAAATGACAGAACAGATAGAGTGAAATCTACTCTTTCAATCAGGCAAACGCAATCGGTTGCCATGTTATGGAAAATATTGTTATTTTTGTGGCGTGAACAAAAACACATTGAAGTCGTAGGCAGCTATCTGAAGGAGAATGATCACGGCCACCAGAGAGATGGATGGAGAGGTGTGTGGGGGGGGGGGGGTTGGAAGGTGAGGAGAGAGGAGGGGGGCTGGCGGTAGGCTATGGGTGGAACAGGGGAGAAAAGGGGGTAGTATGCGAGATGTTTGCCGATGCTTGACAGCGAGGTAGATTGTATCTGACGTGAAGCCGGCAGATGAAAGGAGAGCGGACAGCTGGCCCAGTGCACTCGGCGCACTCCGACGCTCAACCTCGCAGTCCTCCTTATCCCTGCCTTTTTCTTCCCATCCTTCCCACCCCCTCACTGCCTCCATACCCTCTCTCCCCCTTCGTAACGCCTCCTCACTCCTTGCCGCCACGCTGGCTTGTTTGGTCAATAAGCATTTATTAGCGGCCGGTACACGCGGCCTCCCTGTTGCATCAATTATGGATAGATGACGGGACGGGAACATCTGCAGAGAGGCTGTCCTGGGTGAGGATTAGATGGGATTAAAGATTGCGATTCAACAGAGTCTCGCATGAACTATGTCAGACCTGTCAACCGGCCGTATTTTGCCGTATTCGGTCTGCTTTTTACACAATTTTAGATGTGTAAATAAATCCAAAAGAAACGTTTCACCATTCGACTGAACACTCGTCAATGAAGTAAAGTCAACCACTGAGAAAACAAGTCCGTGCGAAAAGTCTCGAGAAGAAACAAAAGTTCCGGAGAAGATAAGTTCCGGTCAACTGGGAATTTTATTTTGAAATGAGTAAAATGAAACATTTTACCCTGTTTTTTTTTCGCCGTAATATAATTCACATTTTTTTAATAAACATTGTTAGAACACACATTTAAATTCTTTTTTAAATTCAATTTGTCCACAGCAAAAAAGTCACAATGCTCTACAACACAGGTGTCAAAGTGAAGGCCCGTGGGCCAAATCCGGCCCGCCACATCATTTTTTTCGGCCCGCGAAGGCAAATCAAATTTGTTAAATTCCATGATGATTGCTAAAATCTGAGCCAAAATTTCATATTTTTGGATGTCAACCACAATAAAATTTATTGTAAAGTAATTATAAAAGAGGACAGAGCGCTAAAAACAGAAGGCTTTAGGAAGGCTACGCACACTGACCAATACTTACTTTTTGACTCTAACCACCCTTTACAACATAAACTAGGAGTTATCAGAACCCTCCAGCATAGGGCTAAACTAATACCAACTAGCACTGAAGGTAGAGAAAAGGAGTCAAAACATATCAGGAGAGCACTCACAAACTGTGGGTACCCTCAGTGGTCATTCAACAAATGTCAGAAAGAAAGAATAGCGAACGAAACCAATAATTCTCAAGATTCAAAAAGGAGAGGAGTAGCAGTACCGTACATTGCAGGAGTTTCTGAAAAATTACAAAGAGTCCTTTGGCAACATAAAATTCCTACTTATTTCAAACCGATAAACACGTTAAGGCAAAAATTAGTGCATCCAAAAGATAGGCTACCAAATGAAAAACAAAGTAATGTAGTTTATTCCATACATTGTAAGAATGAAAATTGTAAAGAGCAGTACATTGGGGAGACTCAACAAATTCTCAAAAAAAGACTTTATCAACATCGCAGGGATAATACTAGTGGGCCTCAATCGGCAGTACATTTGCACCTAAAAGCTAGCAACCACTCATTTGACGACAATGAGGTTAAAATCTTAGCGAAAGAACATAGATGGTTTGAAAGGGGCGTAAAAGAAGCGATTCTTATAAAACAACAAAATCCTTCATTAAACCGGTCTGGTGGTGTGAGGTTCAATTTGGATCGTTCATACAATAGCCTGCTCAGGCAAAACAGGTTAGGCAACTTTCGCAATGCTGATGAGGGTCGTTATGCTGATGAGGTGATACCGGGGGGAGTGGGAGGTAATAGGCCAGTCGTTAGTCAGGAATGTAGGAACAATCAGTGGGGCCACAGGGAGGGGTCCCCTGCCCCCTCCAACCTGAGAGTAGGGACCTATCATAGCTGTGTCCGGCGCCACAATGTCTGGACATTAGGGATATATAAATGGGGCCGATACGACCAGTCAGACTTTAGTTCGCTGACGAAGCCTCTTGGATAGGAGGCGAAACGTCCGAAACCTTCACTTTGTACAGATGACGGCTGAAGAAACCTTCTCATCGATGGACCACTCCTGTACGACTGAGAGCTTACACAGACGAACCACAATAAAAGTCATTATTCTTGACTTCAGATTTGAAAACGAGTTATTCATTAATTTGCTGTGTGCTCTATATGTAATATTTGAAGGGATTTAAACATTCTAATGGCTTCCCCAAATTCATAACGGCCCTCGAGAGGAAACCATAACTACAATGTGGCCCGCGGCAAAAAATGACTTTGACACCCCTGCTCTACAACAAAGAACATACTTGAATGCTAGGAATGTGTTGTAACTTGTTAAAAGTATTCATGTTTACATGTGAAATTTTATGAATAAAATTGCGCAATGAAATAATACAAAGCACATGTTTTTTTTTTTCTCAGTAAGTAAGAAAAAAATTAAGCCAGTAGTCAGGTCACAGTGTCTCGCAGGTTGATAGGTATGCTATGTTTTTATATATCTGCGGTTAAAATCTGAGCGACTGTTTGGTTACTATAGATTAGGCGCCATTTGAACGTCGGGTATGTACGAATGTGACAGCAGGCACCCCAAATTTAGCACACGAGTGTGACATTTTAGGGGTTGGAACTGAACCTCGGGTTCAGAATGTAATATATTCCTTTTTGACCAAAAAGTTTGCCAACCAAGTCAATGTTTCCCATTGAAATGCATGGGCATGCAGTTAATCTGTGACATCAACAGAACATATAGTCAAATAAATGAAAGAAATATTTTCCTTTTGGCTTTTCCCTTCAGGGATCGCCACAGCGATTCAGTGTCCTCCATCTTCAGAGGTTCGATTGCCATGGTTTTTGTTTTTTTAGCCAAGCTTTTGCGTCTGATGCCCTTCCTGACACAAACCTCTATATTTATCCGGGATTGGGACCGGCAAAAGAAGGCACTGGCTTGTGTCCCTTTGTGGCTACAGAACAAGCAACTGAATAATAATAATAACATTAGCTTCTGTGCAGGATAGAAATGGGGTGAAAATAAAATTGATGATGATGAAATAATAGGTTTGTGAGCAAGTTTTCTTCTTTCGAATCATGACTGTCAATTTGTGAAATGGTTTATTAACAGAACAGTTGATAAACCGGATGTCACAATCCTGAAAAAATACAGTGATACCTCGGTTTACAAACCCCTTGGTTTACGAACTTTTCGATTTACGAACGTTACATTTATGAAAATTTTACCTTGGCATACAAACTTTACCTTGACATATGAACTTTTTTCATACACTGAGCTGCCTCAATGAGTGATGTGTCGTTCGCGAACAAGCCCGTTCTTCTAACAACAAAATGGCAGCGGACTGTTTTTGTCCTCTATTCACCGCCCCCAGTCTTCAGTTAAAGCCATGTGATTGGTCAAGAACGCAGCAGTCAGGGGTCTGGGGGGGGTTAAACATTAAAGAGACAGGCAGACGACAGTGAGAGTTTCAACTTTGATAGTTCAAAGGCAGAGTGTAGACTGCAAGGTTAAAATATCCCATCAATCATTCTCCACAAACAACCCGCACAAGCCATTTGTACACTTGATGCGAAAAGCTCAACCCAGCTAAACAGAAGGCAATTGATAAGGAACTAGATAAAATTATCACAGAGAAAGCACCTACAAGGGATCATGGGGTTACGTTCCCATGAACGTGGAAGGTTACGTTCCTCATCAAGTGTTTAATGCTGTTGAAACCGGCCACTCCATTCCATCAAGCCATCAACGACCATCACAAAGGTATATAAACAACTTTATTATACTGTACAGTTTATTTCTTTAATTATAATACTGTAGCACATTTATTATACATAAAGTAAGGTAGATTTGGTGTAGTTTTAAGGCTTAGAAAATTAGAAAGTAGAAAATTATGTTTTATGCGGACCTGGGAACGGATTGTTGTCATTTTAATGGTTTCCTATGGGAAATTAATTTTTGGGATGCACACTTACACACTCTGCTTCGGAAGCAACATCCCCAAAGTAGAGCCCCTGGTCTTTTTTTTTTTTTTTAAGTTTCCTGTCAAAGCTTCTCCCGCTTTACCTCGGAGGCATGTGCTCGCCTGTCAGCGGCACTTGTCGAGCGACGTTTTGGAGAAAATGAAGATATGCTTCTGCGCTCAGTTAATGCAATGGAATCTCTGTCAAACAGGAAGTTTGTGATTATTTTTTTTATTCAACCCCCCCCCCCCTTTTTCTTCTCCTTTGCAGACTTTGAACAAAAGAGCTCCGCCTCTCGCGTGTACTCGGGGGCGGCGTACATCCCCAAATATCAACGACGGCAGGTTGAAAGGCGCAAAATAAGGTCAGTGTCACCGCGCTGCATTATTAATGGCCGACTGTTTATCGCCTCACCCGTTGAATCCGTGCGGCCCGGCCATGAAATATTGATGCAATTTCCCTCGGCTTAACACGTTGAGGAAGCGACGGTAGAAAGAAACGAGGTGTAACGCCGGGTGGCATGATGCCTGCTCGTGGGGAGTGTCAAACACAGCAATGAAATCACTGTTCCGGCTATGGGGCTGTTATCTGCTTTGAAAAGACGTATTAGTGCCACGTCCCGACTATTGGGCCGTTATCTGCTATGAAAAGACTAAAAGCGATGCTGTTGCCGAAATGATTGCCAGACCTCAATCCAATGAAGCATCCTTGAATATGATCTATCAAACAGCACCGACCCGTTCGTTACATTCAAATGACACAAAACCAAAATGTATGTCACTTGTTATAGTACATTGCAAAACATCCAGATTTGATTGGGTTTGCTTAAATTAAAATCCATTTTCCACTCTTTTCTGAAACACCCCAAAGACAAACAATATATGTTTGCGTCTGTTGGAAAAGGAAATTTGATATGTACGTCGATGCGATTCAAGGCTGCCTCCATTTTTAAGTGCATTGATTCAACTTGGGTCAATTGAGTGGCATTGACGATGCCACAAACTGGTGGATTTCTTTTTTTTTCTTCTTCAAAAATCAAACAACACATGTGGGTGTTGAAAATGACTTGCACCATGCAACAAATATTGTGATGATTGTGGAAATACCAGGATTCTGCCCAATGACATTGACTACTTAGCTATCTGGCTATCAGTCTACTTGGCTATTTAGCTTTCTAGCTAGATGTTTAGCCAATTATCCAGCTAAATAGCTAGCTGACTAGTTAATTATCTATGCACCTATCAATCTAGCTAGCTAGTTATCTATCTGGCTATCTAGCCACTGTATCTAGCTATTGAGCTTTCTATTTAGCTAACTATTTTGCTATAAGGCTCGCTATTTATCTATCTAGTACGCTAATTACTATCTAGTTAATTATCTAATTATCTCTCTATTTACCCAGCTCTTTAGCTATGTAGCTATCTAGCTCTTCAGCTATCTAGCCGGATGTTTAGCTAATTATCCAGCTAAATAGCTCGCTAACTAGTTAGTTATCTATGCACCTATTGATCTAGCTAGCTAGCTACTGTATCTAGCTATCAAGCTATCTATTTAGATAACGATCTAGCTATCAGGTTTGCTATTTATTTAGCTAGCTAGCTTTTTACTACTTAGTTAATTATCTATCCATCTATCTTGTACTGCAGATGCTCTCACAGGTCGCTTTTTATTTTTATTTTTTATCCAAGCACATGCTGTCTCCTTGTTGTCTTCTCTTTGTCTCTTTCATGTCAAAATTGCCTACTAATTAAGCCAAATGCCACCGCATCCAGTCCCTGCACACAGACACACACTGACTCTAAGCTCTCTAATGAACCACATGTGCCAGCATCTTTATTATCCGCCCTGCCAGCCAGCGAGTGCATCCGTGTGTGTGTGTGTGTGTGTGTGTGTGTGTGTGTGTGTGTGTGTGTGTGTGTGTGTGTGTGTGTGTGTGTGTGTGTGTGTGTGTGTGTGCGCGCTTACACGACTGCCTTTTAAGTGATTGTAAATCACCCCGCGCAGTAATGGCGCAGATTAGCACGCTATCAAAAAAGCTTTCTTCATGCACGGTGTGCTAACATCTCGCTGGCCCGTAAGTGTTTTTTATGTGAGAAACGCAAAGGAGCCCATAATGGCCGCCCGCCTGTCCCGCGCCATTAAGGCTTTACCCCCAGTGTGATGAATGCTCAAAAAATCACGACGTAGTGACCGACCGAGGAGGGGGAAAATGGCAACCTATCGTGTCATTTTTGTGTTTGTGAATACGGCCGACATTCTGCGACAGATGAGATGCTTTGATTTCCTGCTCCCGTTTTTGGGAGAGCACCCCCTTCATTCCCCTCCCATGCTACTGCCCACCGCTCCCTCTGATTTTCCTCCCCCAGCCCGAACCGCCTGCTATTGTGACCCATGAATTATTGATTAACCTGGGTAATAGAAAAGATATAACTGTAGCGTGCTTTTGACCTGCCTCTTCTGCAGTGGATCAGTGGGAACGCCGGCATATTATGCATGCAGATGAGAACATCAAGTGCGGCTATAAATTCAGCCGGCGTGCTGTTTCGGTGCTGTGACGTCACTCGACTAAGGGAATGGGGCTCTCTTTTGCTTTGTTTTTTTTTATGCAATACATTTTAATTTGTTAGAACGCATTAAAAAGCAGAAAGGTTAAACAAACAGCATTTTGGCTGTTGATGTTATTTATTTATTTATTTATTTATTTGTTTGTTTATTTATTTATTTATTTATTTTATTTGTTTGTTTGTTGAATTTGTATTTATTGATTTTTTTTTTCATTTCAGTATTTTTTTATTTAGTTATTTTTTATTTATTCATTTAGGTATGTATGTATTTATTTTGTGTTTATTTATATATATATATATATATATATATATATATATTATTTATATTATATTGTGTATTTATTCATGTATTTATTCATGCATTTTTTTTATTTAAGTAGTTTTACTTATTTATTGTAGATGTATTTATTTTTGTATTTATGTTTTGTGAATTTATTTATTTATTAGCCTTTTTGTTATTTATTTATTTATAGATGTATTTATTTATTTATTTATTTATTTATTTATTTATTTATTTATTAGCCTTTTGGTTATTTATTTATTCA
The DNA here is from genome assembly GCF_051943395.1 of Hippocampus bargibanti. NCBI lineage: Eukaryota > Metazoa > Chordata > Actinopteri > Syngnathiformes > Syngnathidae > Hippocampus > Hippocampus bargibanti. Next base: position 12,869,739 of record NC_142743.1, on the reverse strand, counting down.
TCGATGTATTTATTTATTTATTTATTTATTTATTTATTTATTTATTTTTGGGGGGTGTTTATGATCGCTCTCTATTTTTTAAACTTATGAGCTACAGTTCCAAAGGAGCAATAAGTGATTTTTTTAAAATATGGAGCTGTTGTAGGAGTGGATCATCTGGGAGGTCATTCTGCAAGGCAACAATCCGTGTGATGAGCTGGCAGATCAATAAACCGAACGCAGCCTTATTTATTTATATTTTTATTTATTTATTTTTCAACCCAGTCCCATTTTCGGCTACCGGGATTTTATGATATATATGTATTTTTTACATTCAACAGGGTGTGAGGTATGTGTATATAAATATACAATTAAATGCCCCAGTGACCTGCGTGTTTTCAATCGAAAAAAGAAGCATCAAGGAGGTTACCGGCGTCTGTAATTACATGGGTCTGTGTTTACATTTATTCATGAAACCACCTTTTTTCATCCGCATTTCCACCTGTCACCCTTTCCATTTGAGACCCCCATCAAACTCAGCCCTTCGTTCCCTAATCACCGCCCCCTCCTTCCGACACCCTTGGCTTGTTCACCACTGAGTGATTTTCATGCATTTGGTTCTGTTGAAATCTATGTGCAGTCAGCCACATCCTTTATTGATTACTCGTAGTGCAAACAGTAAGGCCCGGTGTCATATACATAATTGGACAGTTGTCAAGGGAGGTGGATTCGCTGATAACCAGCATCTTATTTCTACTCCCCGATGGGCGCACGGTGTGGAGGTGGCGGGGGTTACGTACTGTGAAAATGAGTGTGCTCTTCCCCTCATGACAGATAAATACAGATATGATATTTTTTTGGGGGGGAGGGAATGTCAGCAGTCAGGATTTGATTGTTTTGATTTTATATATATATATATATATATATATATATATATATATATATATATATATATATATATATATATATATATATATATATATATATACACATACAGTAAAATCACAATTGTACCAAATAAATATATTCTACACAATATAGCTGATACCATAAAAAATATATAATGAATACATACAAAAATCGGACGCAGCCAGTTCTTTCCTAAAAAAAACACAATTGTACCAAATACATAAATTTTACACAATATAATTGAAACCACACTAATAATAATAATAATAATAATAATAATAATAATAATATATTCTAAAAATCTAATGAAGTCCAGTTCCTGTGCAGAAAATCACAACTATACCAAATAAATACGTTGTACACATTACAGTTGATACCACAAAAATAAATAAATAAATACATAAATACATAAATACATAACTGTAAAAATGTTGCTTTGTTTGAATGCTGCTGTGCCGTTGACCAATTTGTGTTTGGGAGCCTTTTACTGCACATCTTCATCTTTATTAAGTTCATACAGTTGCTTGTTCTGTAGCCACAAGGGGACACAAGCCAGTGTCTTATTGTGCCAGTCCCAGGCCCGGATAAATACAGAGGGTTGTGTCAGGAAGGGTATCCAACGTAAAAGCTTGGCGAAAACAAACGTGAATCAAACCTCTGAAGATGGAGGACACTGATTTGCTGTGGCGATCCCTTGAAGGGAAAAGCCGAAAGGAAAAGAAGAAGAAAAAAACGACAACAAAAACGTATGTCCATCTGCCTTCGTGCTCCCTTTCGAATTACATTTTGAGTGAAAAAAAAAACCAACACCGTAATCGCTGCTAAAGTCAACACGGTTCTATCTCAGCGAAGAAGAGAAAAAACTGACTACTTAAAAGTTTGTAGTTTAGTAATGAAAAGCACACAGAGGCTTCTGCAATTACCCGACCCGTGACACAGAGGTGATGAGACGTCCCATCAGAATCCCATCTTAGCCCCTTGTCGTCTACCCCGGCGGATAATGGATTCAGGCGCACAAATGCTGGAAGCAGCCGTGTGTAATAACTCTATCAAACTCGCGTCTCCCCGTGTGTGTTCACCGGGTTAGACACACACGGTCCAGATGCCCGTTGGAATTTCCCATTTTACTCCTCTTCGGCCCTTCCGTTCCTTACCTTCTCCGCGGTAATCATTGGCTTGGGGTATTGGGTGTGGGGGTACGAGGGGTAGGGGGGGGGGGGGGGAGTCGAGGTTACAACCACTGTTTGTCTTGTGTGCTACCGGGAGCCGATGCGCATCCGAGGAGGCTTCGCATTACGGAAACATCCACTTACAAGGATTGGCATGTGGAGAAGGGGAGGCAAATGAAGCGGCACCCAAACACCATTCATATTTAATACTGTGTAGTCTGCATAGGAGGGCAGAGACTCTGTTCACAGGCTCAAGGCGGCTGCTGCTAAAACAAGTATGATGGACCGATTTTTTTTTTTTGGGTGGGGGGCAATTGATTTAGCATTTTCTCTATCAAATGGATATCAATGGATATCTGACACAAGAATTTGGCAGAGACCAACAGTGTCAACCTTTACATTTGTGTAAGCTCTTCTGAGCTAATTTGAATGAGCGGTGGATTTGGCGCGGCTTGGAATTGAAGCGGATTTACGTGGGACAGGAGATGTGAGACTTTCGTCAAGAATCTTTTCGTAAGTGAATGCTACAACTTCATTTTTGCGTTCAAAACTTAGCTTGTAGCAGACGTGCACATTCCACCATGATGTTCCTGATCCACTGGTGAAAAAGAGGCCTTGATCCTCTCCTCTTTCATTTCAACGGCTTCATGCAACAAAGAGGGTACAGAAAGTGCTTTAGATTGTGTCACATTATTATTAGTATTATTTTTTAGACTTCAAGATGGCGCCTCAAGAGTGGCTGCCTTTACTGCAGCTCCTGTATTTTGATTTAGCATCTGTGAAGTGTAAATTTATCCACTGTGAGACAAATATAGGTTAATCTAATTTAATCTATCACATCCATATTTTACAAATTAATTTCATCTCACAACAGTCCAAAAAAGTCCATGTTTTTTGACAATAAGATGTTATTTAGTTGTAATTTTTTGCATTGGTGTTGCTCAGTTACACGGCACCCGACAGTCTCAGGCTAGCGTACATCACGCACCTTGGCGTTGTGCCTCGAGTGGAAGCGACACGGTCAGTGACCCGAAACAGTCGAAAGAAGTCTCCGTTGCTTTTTCCCCGGCGTCCTTCAACAGTGGCTACTTTGCCTCCGTTATGTGCTTGGAAGACATTTTTGACATAAATGTAGCGTTATCCCACCTTTGGTGCGTCTCAAAATATTGCTATATCGCTGAAAAACGGTGAAAGGGGGGAAACATCACCAATTTCATATCGTTGGCAAAAGTTTATTATCCACAGGTCTCTACTCCGCAGTGCTGTGCGTTGTGAGGACAAAAGGAAAATGTGTGTGTTGTGGGGGGGACTACTTGTGGGGGTTTGCAGGGTCTCAGTCGATGCTGGAGTGCTGTTGACTGCTCGCGAGGAGTTGCAAGTGTCAGTTTATTTTATCTCCCGCTTTTCATCATCCTGCCAAAGCCTGCACGGGTTGAGGAGGAAGACGAAGCCACCTGAGAGTCTCTGGAATTTGCCGGTTTGGACTACAAGTCATTAGCTGACACTGGAGAGTTGTAACTCATGTAGCCCCCCTACACTCTCACCCCACCCTTAACAGTTGACGAGATGATTGGCAGCCAAGTTTGGCTTTGAAGGTGCCATCATTCCAGCCTCCGTGACACGTGCTGGAAGGCGACTGAGAAATAAGGCAAAGGCCATGAAAACCTGAACCGCAGTGAAACGCAAAAGACTGCAATTCAGTCCGAAGCGTCTTTGTTGACATTTCACGTCACGGAATGATGCAAGCAGGTGATGAAGTCATGTCATCACCGGTGTCGGGTGTGGTGCAAAAATAATAGCTTTGAAGACGATCAATTGGATACATCCGAGTCGTTAATAGCAGGTCTGAGATTTATTTGTCGTTGATTTCCCGCAGATTTACTGTGAGACTAATAAAGGCATATCCAATCCAATCCAATCCAATTTAAACGTAATTGTTTCTGGCATCCACTTACTTGTATAATGTCCCATCTCATCCTCGCAATGCCCAACTTTTCACTAAAAACAGTCGGGTCCCAAAAATAAATAAATAAATAAATAAATTAATAAATAAATAAATATGCAAATACATGCGTAAATACATGCGTAAGACATGCATAAATACATGCTACATGCGTAAATGCGTAAATACGCAAATCAATACATATGTAAATAAATACATTTGTAAATAAATACATACATAAATAAATACATAAATTAATTAATTCATGAATAAATACAGTAAAGTCTCGTTATATCGATATTCAAGGGAGTCCGAAAAAATATCGATATAACCGGGACTATCGATATATCCGACCCTGTTTGCATGTAATTTTCTCCGTGCGTGCATAGAAATAGTATCGATATAACCGGGACTATCGATATATCCGATATCGATATCACGAGACTTTACTGTACATACATAAATTAATTTGTGAATATATACATCAATAAATTAATTCGTGAATAAATACATTAATAGATACATGTTTAGAAAGTGAATAATAAATACGTAAATAAATACATGTTTGGAGAGTGAATAATAAATACATAAATAAATACATGTTTAGAAAGTGAATAATAAATAAATACATGGACTGAGCCATTACTTTAGTTTACTTTGACTCAAATTTCTGTGTTTAGAAAGTGAATAATGAATACATAAATAAATACATGTTTAGAAAGTGAATAATAAATAAATAAATAAATAAATACATGTTTAGAAAGTGAATAATAAATACATATAGAAAAAAATGGACTGAGCCATTACTTTAGTTTACTTTGACTCAAATTTCTGTGTTGTTTTGCTTTAGACAGAACAGCATTTCATTTTTTTGTAAATACACAACTTGAACATTGTAAAACACTCAAGGTTAAAAAAAGCCAATCATATGGAATTAAATAAAATAACCAACTCAACTTTTATGGTGAGTTATTGATGACAGTCCATTGTGTCGGGGTTCTTTAACGGCTTATTCATTTGACTCAAATTTTGAGGTTAAATGAACAACGTCCTCCCAAAAACACAAATTTGGATTAATTTTTGACCCAACAGTTATTAAATTGTATGAAACACACTTAATAAAATGTTTTCCAAAGCTAATCGCTGGATAGCTGTGGATTTTTCATCAGATTTACTTTAATACAAAGATGGTCGGCCATTTTGTTTCTGAACTGAAAATGACATCACAGCGGCCATTTTGGATGTGGACTGACTACGACATCACAGCGCAGAGTGGCCCAGGGTCATGATTGTCATGGTTCGCCTATTTTCTGCGTTTGGCCATGTGATGGTTCACGAGCTGGCACTGTGATGTCATTTTCAGTCCACAACAAGCGATAAAATGGCCGCCCTTGATAAAATGGTCGCCCTCCCAGGGCTGAATGAAAACAAGCAATATTCTTTCATATCAGAGCAGCACCTTTGAACTCGTGGGGGCAAATAGAACATATTATTGTCTAACAAATGTATATCTGGTGAATATTTAAAATGTGTGAATGTTTTTAATGGCTAATAAATTTAAAACAACAACAAAAATGGACGATTAGTGACAATTATGAACAAGCTAATATCACCCAAATAAATTACACACGTGATTTATCGGTCAGGATCTCATTAAAACTCAGCTTTTGAGATGTCATCCATGTTGTGTTAGCTATTTAACAAGTTCGGCATGCTCAATCAATACAGAGATCATGTTTTAATCCCTGTTTGTCTCTCATTTGCTAGCTGCTAGCATCATCTCTTGTATGGTCTTGTAAAGTAAGCGCACGAACAAACTTTATTTGAATTAAAATACTCAATTTCTTTGACTGTGACTTGTGATATGACTACTGTTGTCGGTTTATATTAGTAAATATTTTCTTTGATATGATTGTTGAACCATTTTAAATCTGAGCATGTCAAATGGGCAGTAGTAGCCTGACGTGAGGAAAACCTTTGCACGGCTCCTTGTTTCCACTGAACAGCAACGAAACAGCAAAAAATGGAGTCTTTTTACAGCCGGTGTTTTTTTTCCACCTCTGCCTGTAGGGGGTGGACCCTCATTACAGCTCTTTCCCACCACCTTTATTTCACTCCATTAGGCGCCCCTCTTTTCTCTCGCCTGCACATATGACACAGTCCAATCAATACACTCCCACTGGCTTCCTCAGCGGGCGCCTCCAATGAATAGATTGTGATGGAACATTAATTGAATTGTGCAGTTTGCGGAGCACAGTAGCGCACCTTTTATTGGACAAACACAAATATGTCCTGATAACGCCTCAAACCATCACTTTTTTTAAAACAAATAAAAACACAAGGAAGTTATTCCTCGCAAGTGCTACATCACGTAGCTTTGCACCGCTTAGGTTGAGGTTAGCACCTCAGGCCCCTTCTGTCTGCTGGTTGAGGGCGCACACCCTTGGGTGGTATGAGTGGGACGGGAGGGGGGCGAGCTTGACAGATGGTTCAGTGGTGGTAGATTGATGGACGGCGGCTTAAGCCTCCCTTTCACGCCGCCGGACAAAGTCGGGCTATTTTCCGCCTTTTTTCCAGGTCGCTGTTCTGTGTGAATGGCAACCATGCGGAACGCAGGGATGCAAAGGTGACCTGGAGGTGATGTCGTACAGTAGCTGGAAAAAACGGGGGCGATATCTTTGTGAAATGGGTTCCACAAAATTTCACACCTGGTCATTACTGCAATTGCCCGTTTGTGTCAAAGGCAATCATCACCACATCATTCCCCCCAAACTCCACGCTCCCATATTATTTATTTATTTATTTATTTATTCATTTAGTTATTTATTTTGTTCATGTATTTGTTGACATTTTTTCCCCGTTATTTATTTTCAATCCACCTCCAGAAAAATACTCAAAATGATTCCCTCGTAAAAAAAAAGTATAAGATAAGCATCGTCGCCGATTCCGCATGGCCTAGCAGGTAAATATTTATTTCATTATTAATATTTAAAAGCATTCCAGCACTGCCCCCACACCTTTTTTTCCCTCCACCCCCTTTTTTCCTAAGGTCCAGTATCTACGATTAACCCCCGCCCCCACCACCACCACCACCACTCTCCCATAGATATATGACACGTAATAACGGCCTGAATATAAAAGAGATTAATAATTTAGAGTGAGCCAACAAATTAGGACCATCATTAAAATAAGCAGGGCTCGGGAAGCGTTTTGCATAAAAGCGAAGGCGCCCGGTTCAAGGTAATGCCACGGCTCATCTTGATAAAGAATTACAACATTAATTCAGCCGAAGCTCAACTCATCGCCCCGACATCCCTGGAGCATTTCCCATGGTCGTCAAATGAAATAATGGCACGGAGCAAGGCTCTTATTTCTTTTTTTTTCATCATCACACCTTGACAGATTTTTCACTTCATGTGTGTGGAGTTATTTATTTCTTTTTTTATATGACAATTTATTTATTTATTTATTTATTTATTTATTTATTATTATCAAAATATTCATTTATTATGTATATACTATTATTTGTATTATTATTACTCATATTTACATATTGTTTATATATCTATATTTATGTATTTATATATTTATATATTTATATATTGATGTATTGATGATGTATTTGATGTATTTATATATTTATATATCGATGTATTGATCTATTGATATATTTATATACATTATTTTCAATTTTTATCAGGTTATTTTTTCAGTACTGTCCAGGAATTTTGGAATTAACTTATTCACTGCCATTCCCGAATTTATTAAGGTATTGAAAATATGATGTAGAACGCCATTCCCGAATTTGTTCGGGTTTTGTTTTTTTCATGCTTGGTTGCAAAGCGCTGGCTATGGCCTTTGTCAATGTTTTTTTCTTTTCCACAAGGGGGTAGCATTTCCCTTCTATTTATGTTAGCACTTTGTTCCAGCTTCAGCTGTTGTTAAAGAGCTATGTCAACAAATATGTATGTATTGCATTGTATTTTGGGCAGCTACCCTCATTTCAGGCTCATATAACTAACCATGTAATTTAGGAATTAACACTTTTTTATTATGAAAGAGAGAGGTTCCTAACGTTGCACAGAATTTTTATATAGTTCTAAACCGCAATATTCTGTGGGTCCTGGAATTCAAGTGACAATGACACATTTTACACGTCTGGCAGTGAATGAGTTAATGTTTCCTTGCCCTCGGGGTGCAGTTGGGGGACCCCGATGAAGTTTTCAAGCGCACCCCATACAAAAAATACACAAACTTTAACCTCAGTGGATCAGTGTTAGAATCAGTCTTTTAATGTGACAGCTTGACGGACGTCCCGATTGACTCCCAAAGTCGTGACGAGGGAATACGATCAACATGATGGGCGCGAACGATGGTAAAGAAATAGCCCAAATTAGCCATGAGCCATGAATGGATGCTGTCTTGTCCTATTCTGTCCTGTTATTTATTTATTGTCCTTTCCTCTCCTCTGGTCCTATCCTGTCTTTTTTTTAAATCCGCAATTCCAGTCAACTTCATTCGTACCAAGGTGTCGTGTTTGGCACCGAAAAGCGTACGACTTCCATGCATCCAAATCCCCGCTGAGCAAACACGTCACCTCGCACAACAAACTCTCTTTTCAAGGCGCGGCATCGCTGGAGGCGGCGTGTGATTCTACCGTTTACCCGCCGTTTTGAATTCGGCGATGAAGAGATATCTCCCCCCCCCAAAAAAAGAAAAAAGAGATTCCGCATCCCCCCACCCCAGTTTGGTAGAGATGCATTAATGACGCCACGCTGACATTTTTGCCTGCCGGGTTTTACCTGCTTTGAGATGCCGTTTTTGTTGTTGTTTTTTCTCTGACTCCCTCGGGTGCACGTAGTGCCTTGTGATGCCTCACGCGGTCTTGTTCGGGGTGTCTCGTGGACAATCAAATCATTGGATTTTACATTTAGGAACATTTGTAGGGAAGTCGATGAAAAGGTTTCTTCAGCCATCATCTGTACTTCTTTGAAGGTGTCGGACGTTTCGCTCCTCACCCGAAAAGCTTCGTCAGCGAAGTAAAATTGTGCTGGTAGTTCTGGCCCTATATATGTATATATCCCTACTGTCCAGAAGTGGCAGTGCCAGATCTCTTCTTTGATAGGTCCCTGCTCTAAGGTGAGGGTGGGAGCAGTGGACTACTCCCTGAAGCTAATCTGACCTATGACTGACAATGATTGCCCCTTTTTTGACTAAGCCTATGTGGTAATGTGAAGGTCATGTGACTGTCAATCATACTCAATGCTGATAGGTTGCGTCAAGATTTGAGATTTACTCAAGTCGATTGGTACTGCTTCGCATATCTTCACAGGTTCAGTCCTGTTCTATCTCGCCCTGTCCTGTTCCATACTTTGCTGTCCAGTCCTTTTCAGTCATCTGTTGTCCTATCTAATGCTGTCTTACTCGGTCCTGTCCTCTGGTTTATTCCATCCCATTTTTTCATGTCCAATACTTTCCTGTCCTGTCTTTTATTTACCTATCCTGTTATGTCTCAAAATGTATTGTTATTATTATCCCACCATGTCCCATCCTCCCCGTTCCAAATCCACTTTTGTTTCATTCTTTTCTTTTTTTTCTCGATGCTAATTTCTATGCTCATCCATGAATTTTCTTCCAATTTGGATTTTTCTTTTTGTCTGAGCAAACTGCCCATCAAATACACAGACAGATTTTACCCTCACCCCCCCTCCCTCCCTCGCAATCTGAATTCACACACCGTTCATGCACAGCTGAAGGCAAAACGACTATGCTCAATTTAGCAGCTCTGATAAATCACCATTAATTAGCTAATAAAAGCTAGCAGGTGGTTCGCAGCCCAAAGTCATCCACCCCAACCATTGTGAATAATGTATCGCGGTTTGAAGTGTGTGTGAAAGGGGATGCTCCAATCACGTGTGCTGCTGTTGAGCTTTCCTACCCAAAGGACTATAAATGGCAATGACATCAATTTGAAATTAGCGTGTCTGTGCGAGCAAATGAACATGAAGTGAATTACGGTATTCAAACAGCAGACAATGCAATCTTTATTAGCTTGTTTTGTTTACTTTTAATTCGTATGAGCGAACAAGACAAAATGAAGCAACAAAATGGCCGAACCCTTGAGGTATTATGCTAATCAATAACAACTAATTTTCAAACTAACACATCAACTATAGCTAAACAAAATGCTGAAGACGCCATGTTGGTGTGTGTAAGATACTCAAATTACATTTTATTTCTTAAGCTAATGCCACATGTCATGACTTGACACAAACGGGTGTTTATTTCCCAACATAGGTGTGCTACGTAGCTCAAGCTAACCTTCTGAAAATTATTGTTTTAATTTATCCTAACAATTAGTTTACCAGCTCAACTGTGGTGAATAGCAACACAAATCAAACATACAGATGTTTGTTTCCCAACAAATATGTGCTATGTGGCTCAAGCTAACCTCCTTAGAATTCTTTTTTTAATTGATCCTAACAATTAGCTTACAAGATCAACTTTGTTGAATAGCAATACATATCGAACAACAAGTTAGCAAACTAGTTACAGTGAACTATAGTTCGCTATAGTTAGTGAGTTAGTTAGCTATTATTGAGTTAGCTATTTTTAGCTAGTATGCTTGCATACCAGATAATCTGCCAGATAACAAATTAACCAACTAACCATCCAAAAATCAAGCAGCGAGAAGATGTTAAGTCTTCTGAATAGCCCACGTACAGCGAAGTAAGGTCCTTCTTAACAAATCTGTCATTTTTCCACGCGCCTATAAAAAAAATAAAATGGTGGGCGAGAATCTGAGCATAAGTAGAGCCATCCAACACTAAGGTCTGTGACATTCATTAACATTTCTTTATGGTCGCATTGAATCACGCTGACTTTTTTTCTTTTTTGTTCTTCTTTTTTTTATTTTTCACGTCCGCGCCACTCATCTTCATCACGAGCAATAATAGCCCCAAGCTGGCAGGGCTGATATATAACCACGGCAATCAACCTTCACCAAAGGCATCGATAGAGAACATATTTATGCGAGCGGTTCGGGTGATGTTTGGTTCCGTTTATAACAGCGTCCACGTACTCGCCATACGTAGCCCATTTTGCAATTCCTGAAAGAAAGAAAGGTAGCTGTCACTGGTAAACGTTAATTTGAGCCACTAGCTCCGTATTGTGCTAGCAAGATCATTTTGGACTGTTTTGAGCGAGCGATGCATGCTTTTGAGAATTTCTTTCATAAATTAAGTTGATTAAATACAAGTAATATCCAAAGCATATGTATTTACTTATTTATTTTTTTACAACAGGATTTTTAGCAATCCGTCAGCGCTAATTTTATGTCGCGCTAGCCTAGCATTGTTGCTAGCTGAACGTTTGATCACGTCATCATCCTTCAAAGCCCAGCGTGACGACCTACACCGTTGATGTCATGAGGAGGAGCTGAATCGTTTACGAGCGTCCCGCCTTGTTAAATGTGACCGCGCGCTCGTCGTTGATGTATTTTTAATCATGCTAATATTTTAATTAGCCCCAGATCCCCCTTCCCCATCTATCGCTCTCTCTCGCACTCGGTCTCGCTGCGTTTGTAATCTCAAGAGTATGATATTTATGCGACGTCTACACACACACACACACACACACACACACACACACGCACGCACGCACGCACGCACACACACACACACACACACACACACAGACTATTCTGTGTATAAACGATTACGAATAAAATTAGAGTTAGAGTAAAAGCTGCAATTCGTTGTAACTTCTGATAAGCGAAATATACACGATTGCTCAGCAAAGCTTATTTCATGTGGTTATTACAGTAAAGTCTCGTTACATCGATATCGGTTATATTGATAATACTGCTTATTACGATACTATTTTCATTTCCCGGCAAATTTCTAGTCTTTCTATGTACAATTAGTTCCGTTTAGTACAATTCATGGTTATTATGATAATCCGGTTACTACGGTGCTCTTTTTCATCTCCCGCCGGCCATTTTGCTATGTTTATATGGATACAAAAGCAGTTTAAGGTGAATCGATATTTGCTTAGGGGTTTCTATACAGTACCACCATTATCGAAATCTGGATCAGTCGCACCGTTGGTCACGTGACTTCAGTGTAGCAGACGCCATTTTTTCTACCATAATAAAGACGGCGTACGAAGCGTTGGACTTCGGACCTGGATCAAAGAGGATGAGAACGTCACAATACTGTAGTCTTCTTATACAGTATACAGTTGTTTGACAACAATTTCAACCATGGGGAAACAAATTGTGATATCCGAACAACGTACAAGGCAATCGTGGCTGTGGGGGACAATCCAACAAGCAACTCCTTCATCACGAAATAGTTCGACGTGCCGCAGAATACTTTATCAACGTAAGTACGTTGCAGTTTTCGTTTTCCGTACATGTACTTAATTGTGTTGTATTCAGATATCTTTATCGCTTGCAAGAATCACTGTTTTTCATATGTTTGTACATGCTGGTTCCCCCATTTATTGCCCCCGCTTCATGCAGTTGTGCAGGCAGCATTGTTCATGGTCACAAAAAACACGTCACTTATTGGGCGTTAGGTAATTTGAAAGAAGGGTTGAACTTCCATGTCATGTGGATGTGCACACGTGTGTATTTGCATGTGTGTCTCGTATTAGCTGGAGGGCTTTTTCTTTTTTCGTTTTTGATGCACGCAGGTCTGTGACCTCGACACCTCATCCCTCACCACTGTCTCATTGCCTTTATTTACATCTGTCTTTAGCATTCTAATTACTCCCTTTATTGCTTTGGCCTGGAGGGTGCTGTTACATCAAGGGGGAGGCCAGACAAGCGGGGAGGTGTAAAATGGAGTTGCGGGTGGGGGGGTAATGGGTTATAAGGATACAAGTATTGTCACCAATAAGAAAGCGTCCAAACCAAAGAGGTGGAAAGGACAGGCTAGATTTGCAGTGAAACCTCGTTGATATTTTAAAGAAAGGAAATGCCAGCATTACGGTAGAAAAGTAACAATTCAAGCTCAGGATATAATAAGCAGAGCGCCAATGCTTATGTTGAATGTCGCGGAATGGAATTGAAGCGGATTTACGTGGGACCGGAGATGTGAGCCTATCTCTTTTCATCAATGGATGCTGCATATTTCTTTTTGCTTTCAAAACTTAGCTTATAGAAGACGTGCCCATTCCACCATGACGTCCCTGATCCACTGGTGAAAAGGACGCTTTGATCTTTTCCTCTTTCATCTAGAACTTTAAAGAGGGTGCAGAAAGTGTGAAAGATTGACGACTGTGTCTTTTGTGTTGTGTCACATTATTATTATTATTATTATTATTATTATTATTATTATTATTATTATTATTTTACTTCAAGATGGTGCCATGAGAGTGGCTGTCTTTACAGTAATCCCGGTATTTTGTTTTTGCTACTGTGAAATGTAAATTTCTCCACACTGAGACAAATAAAGGCTATTCTATCTAATCTATTCTAATCTATTGTTGCTTTAAAGGATAACCGACGTCACTTTTTTTGTTTCCTAACTGACATCAGAAAAATGTTTTATAGCATCTAAAATACCCAAAACACGCAGTATGATATTTTTATTCAAATGCAAAACACCAATAAAAATGACTTAAAGGGTCCAAAATCTTCAAAAAATTGAGCTGCGAATTGGGCATTTTCAGAAAGTCCCGCCCCCAGTTCGTGTCGTCACGCCAAGACGTCTTGCATTGCTGGAGAATCAAAACAATGGCTTCAGATTTGGAGAATATGCTTTCTTGTTACACATCCAGTTATGAATATGATTCAAATAGTTCTGAAAAGGAAAGCATACATGTTTGTAATTGATTAAAGAATTTATTCCGTGTCATTTTGAGGCATCTGGACAGCAATGTAGCGTCCCAGAAAAGAGGCAGAAAATGGCGACCTCTTGTAGACATGACAGTGTATTGCGTTAGCACAGGCTGATAAATTCCTTATATGGAGCTTGGATGCCCTCTTCTGGCGCAACACGAGGTTTTCAGACCAAACAAGCATTGACGTGATGGAAGGACTGCTACAATGTGTCCTTTTTTTCGGTCAGGGGCGTTCCTTCAGTGACGTCGCGTACGGACTCGTCACCAACTCAAAAACAAGACTTCCGGAATATTCAGCACGAGTCTTAAAACGTAAAATATAGCTATATGCGGTGGAATCTTTGTAAAATACATTCGTTTAGTAGAAGTCATTTGAAGCCATTTTACAAATTATGGACACAACTTGTCCGGAGACGTCGGTTGTCCTTTAAAGCAAGGGTATATCAAAGTCATTTTTTGCCTCCGGCCACATTGTAGTTCTGGTTTCCTCTCAGTCGGCCGTTATGAATTTGGGGAAACCGTTAGAATGTTTCATCTCCTCCACATATTACGTAAAGAGCTCACAAGAAATTAATGAATAACTAGTTTTCATATTTGTGGTAATAAAAGGACTTATTGTAGTTTACATGAGGCAATTCTAAATTTTGGTTCGGACATTAAATAAATAAATAAATGTTTTATTTTGTATTTTACTCCATTTTTAGCCCAACTGTTTGGCTTCAACTGCATTGTGGCACATTTTGACTCTTGTTTGTAAGGCGTCTCTGACCTTTCCGGAACAAAGTGAAACAACAACCCCTTTGAAATACATTGTCCTATCCATTGTGATGTCGACCCCCCCCCCCCCCCCTCTCGTCTTATGAATCGGCTTGGTGATGGGAGCACCGCAGCCTTTTTTTAATGAGCTCTCAACTTTAAAGACTTGAAGGATATTAACAAGCCGCTTGACAAATGGCACTTAGAAGCACATTAAAGACACAGCTAATGGCGCGCATAATGACGGCTAATTTTCCATCAGATATAAATTACAGCCCCCAACAGTTATTTGCCTTAAGGACTTTATGTAAATGACCCTGCTCTGTATAAACTGTGTGTGTGTATATGTGTGTGTTCCCACACATATGTGTGGCTGAGTGAACACAGCACTCACTGTAGTAATAATAAATAATAGTGATCATTAATAGATCTGTAATACAACGTCCCTGTCCAGGTCGCCCGTCATGCATGCACACATTGACACATCTCTCCCGCCTTAGCAGAGCCAGTGTGAGCGGAGTTCTGGCGGCCAGTTGAATTTGGGATGGCCATCGGGCACTTTTTGACGCCATATACTGTGGGTGAGATCACAAAGTGACCCTCCATGACCTGCCCGGTCAGCCATGTTGTTGTCAGGGTTCTTACTTTGACATGCTAGGTGCGTAGAATTAGCCACTAAATTAACTCATTCACTGCCAGACGATGTTCAAAAATGTGCCAGGGTTTTTGTCATTGTCACTCGAATTCCATTTAATGCAGCATAAGAAACCTTAGACTCACTTCTTTCATCGGAAAAGAGTTAATTCCTAAATTATATGGCTGTGGAGTTATATGAGCTTGAAATGAGGGCAGTTGTCCAAATTACAATGCAATACATATTGGTTTTTATGGCGCTTTAATAACAGCTGAAGCTGGAACAAAGCGCGAACATGGAAAAAAGAGAAATACTGCCCTCTTGTGAAAAGGAAAAAACAATGCCAGAGGGCATGGCCAGCGCTTTCTCTGCACTCAAGAAAAAAACAAAACCCAAACAAATTCGGCAACTGCGATCTATGTCATATTTTCAATTCCCGAATAAATTCGTGATGGCAGTGCATGACTTTCCACGCCATAAACATGATGTAAGCCAAGCAAAACAAATCTATTGGCTGTGTGATCAAAACTCACATTTTTATATTGAAAATGAGAAACATTTTCCACCATTGGATCTGACTTAAAACCTGGACACCACAGAGGGGAAAAATATCGATTTTAGGGAGTCAAATTGTCAAAGATAACTGAGTTCATGTCATTACATGTATATGCCAACACCCCACATGCTCTGCCCCCCACTACCGTCTTCTGCTTTTGTTTTATTTTGCAAATTGTATGACCTATATTATTTTTCCTATGTTTGGGAGTTTACTTTGAATGCCCTGTAAGGTTATTATAGGTTAGCCTTTGCTAACACTCACTTCTCTTTGGAGCTGTTAATAATTCACTCTTTGAGTAAGGCCCCAGTTTCACCCAAAGAAATACAGCCCCAAAGCTTGATAATGCGACCACAATCAACATAAACATATGTATTCATACATCACCTCTACAATTTTTATCTTATTTTATTGTATTTTATTTATTTTTGTAATCTGCAAACTCATTGCTTTTCTACAACCCCGAATCTTGCGTACGCTGTTAATGAAGACTCGATTTTTCAAAAATGTAATCATCATAATAATAATACTATCGATTTTCTCTATTTTTTGCATGCTTTCTTGTTTTAATGAAAACAGTCTTCAACGTTTCATTTCCTCTCATGTGTTTAAAAGCATTGAAGTCATAAATGTTTAATGGAGACGTCAAGTCTATTCTGCGCATGTTTGAGCAGGTGGTCACATACGTTGGTTTTTATTTTATTTTCCTCCATTTTTTAAAGAAATGTTTTGGAGAATTGACAATCGAAATTAATCTTCATAATAATTTATTTCAATTGTCCTTTTAGAAAATGAGCAAAAATGTCCAAGGCTTCTTTTTGAAAATTGCGCTAGATATATGATTAATATTTTAAATTATGATGGTAAAAAATAACAAAATGGTTTTATTAAATTATTACTTCTCTTAACATAAAACATTACACAGTAAAACGATTATTTTTAGTGGTCGTGACGATGCCTGCCTATCGACGGTATGTATTCGCCCCTTTATTTTCGTTCTCCGTCGATATTTTTTTTTATGTTTTCATTGCCGATTCGTTTGTATGTGTGAAGGGAGAAAACACTTAAAACACTAACGGACACGATAAAATTCACCCTGTGATTATGTTTCTACCACAAGAAAAAAATAATATGGCGACCATGTTATTTACTTTGAAAGTGACTAGAAGCGAGAGTGGGTTTACGGTGACGTCAAATTCGCGCGACGGCTATCTTTTATTTTTTTTAAAAAGGCCAACACTTGGCGTAAATGTACAGTTAAAATATTCCACTCGAGGGTCCCCGGGCGGAGCTCCAACACTCCCTGACGTCATTAAAATTTCATCACTAGCCCCTCTGTGTGTGTGTGCGCGCGTGAGAGACAGAGTGGGAAAGGGAGAGAAAGAAGGGGGTATATTGTGACCAGAAGAGTCCAAATAAATAAAATCCACATCGGTTGAAAGAAAAGCAAACTCGAGTGTGAAATTGTGACCAAGAAAAAACATGGCTGCTGCCCTTTCTTGTTTTATTTCCGGTTTTTATGTTGTTCGACGTAAGCGTACGTACAAAAATTAACACCAGGATGTCAACACACATTTCATGTTGAGTGGTTGGTTCAAAATCAGTTACAAATGTTTAAAAAAAATCAGCGGTGGTGTATAACAACTACAAAAAAAATGACAGCAAGGAAAAATATGGGAGTTCTGGCTTGTGTGTGTGTGTGTGTGTGTGTGTGTGGGGTGGGGGAATTCCCACCCCTCACGTGGGTTCAAATCTATCAAGCGTGCCGCTTGTCATCATTGTTAATTTCACATCCCGATGCGACCCTCTATCTCAAGCACAGACAGACACACACACACAGACTCGTACTCTCCATGGCCCTCCCTGACCAGCAGTAATTAACCGAAGCAGCTAATGACTCCTTAAGTGGCTCTTCATAATGATCTTCTTTTCATAATTCGATGTGTAATTTAATAATTCCGCCCTTATTAGCGTATTACGTGATTGGATCGTTTCGGGGGGAAAGGGGGTGGCTGGCAGTGTGTGCGTGTGTGCATCTTGTATGCGTGCGAAGCATCTTTTATTGATATCTGTCTGAGTTTGTTGATGACATTGCTCGATCTCCACACAAAAAAAGAACGTTTGCCTTTTGCATATGATGATCATATGTTGACCATAAAAGATGAAATATTCGGAAATAGTTCTCCGGTTGTGTCGTTACTAACGTCAACCAAAAAATAATTTCACAATGCGAATCATGTACAATTTATTGGCGTTTTGATTGTGTTGACTACATTTCACGAGCCATTTTAAAAACTGAAAATTGTTCATGGCATAGCATTTTCGTTTGAAAATCCGTTTCGTGAGCGTTTCCAATTTAATTTTGGTGTAACTAATGTTTTTTTCCTCGACAGTTTATCCTATAATGTTTGCTTCATGGGCAAAAGTGCCAAATTCATTTCAATGACATAATAATCGACTTGTTAGCAATGTATATCCCATACATACAAGATATATATAATGGGATTTGAGACGTTTTCTATGTTAAGAAAAAATACATTGATATGCAAATTTATGTAGATCATCCATATTACCCTGCAATATAACGTAAATATACTGTTTTTCCAAACCATGCCTCAATTTTAAATTCATAATTCACAGTTCGCGCGGCTGTGTGTGTGTGTGTGTGTATACTGTAATGTTAGAGGTGTGCAGTATCAATCATTTCGAAAAAAAATACATTTCTCCAGATATTAATTTAAAGTACTCAAAGTTTCTCTTTGAAAAAAGAGAATGTTCTTAATATTGTGGCTGATAAATGTGGATTATAAATAGAAAAACATGTCCTTAAAAATGGGCCCAGGGATAAAAATAAGAATCGACAAATCGTTGTTTTGCTTCTACAGGTGTGCGTAATGTTCTGGCCTGCATTGGCCTTCAAAATGGCTTCTTTTTCAATGTAGAGCCCCCTTACCGCGCGTTGAGGTCACGTGATCAAATATGGTGTCCATGCAAAGCGGCCGTATAAGTCGAAACTCCTCCATGATATTGGTGTAGAGCCCTCGGAAGGGTAGATTTAAGACAGTAAGGTGGTTAGGGGGTGCGGGGGGGGGGGGTCGTTGGCAGGCGAGCTGTTTTTCTGGCGGGCTGACAGCTGGCGACCCCCCCCCCCTCCTATACTTCCCACTCCTCCCTTCCCACACCCAACCACTCTTGGGAGCCTTATGGGCCTCCGTAGACCCCCTGATTAAGCCGCTAATAAAATATTAGCATTTGCTCTCAGGTAAGCATACACTTGACTGCTAGTCACGTGACACACACAAAAAATGTATTTGAACATAAGCTGCATTAAAAAACAAAAAATATCAGCGTCTGATAGGGAGCCCAATTCTGTATTTATTTCCTTGATATTCGGAGTTGTGCATGCACACACTGCTGTGTCAAAACGCCCCCCCACCTTCTTCCTGTATTTTTTTCTGCTTTCATTCCTTTCATAACTTTGCTGCTATGAAATGGGAATTTCTCCACTGCGAGACTAATAAAGGCAAATCCAATCCAATCCTACCATTTCAACAAATTAACAGACAAATTAATAAATATAAAATAACATTAGCATGTCTGGGAGTGTTTTTTTTCGTCCACCTTCACCTTCTTTAATGAAAGACACATTGCAATTGTTAAATAAAAATCCCATGAATAAAAATTATAAGGGGTGGGGGGGATAATAATTTTTTGTCTTTCAAAATAAATCAACATACATCATACAGAAAATACCTCGGCTACAACCCCAAATACAGGAAAGAAAAAAGCCTGCACGAATAGAATAAATGTGCAATCGATGACATTATTTACAATTAGATCTCCTGCTTCCACGAAATCGATCGATCATCAAACAAAGTGATTGGAATACAAGCAAATAAACGACGTGTATATATCGGTACGAATCAATAAATTGCAAAAATTGGGGAGGAAATAAAATCTCTGTATATAGTTATATCGATTTAGACGATTGGGGGTGAATTTGCGCAAAAAGAATGGAAAAAGTGGGGGTGTCGGGCATGGTGGATGTGAGGGTGTGGTGGGGACGGAGGGGGGTTAATCCCAATAAATAAGTAATGAAGTAAACATGACCTCACTCCATAAATAGTTCACAAGGAGCAGCAGGTCCACGCTTGCCTTGTAAAAACCAAAATAAACAAACAAACAAAAAGAAACAATCAAAATGATTTAACCAAATCTGCAGATCTCTGACGTTTTTTTTTCTTTTCTCAATCGATCGACAATCAATCAAATTAATATGTCAACGATGCATTTACAAAGAGAATTATTTGGCCATGACATCTTTTTGCGGACCCTGCAATGACTCCCAAGTGCTCTCAGTTGCTGTTTTTTGGGGGGCGTGAAATTCAAAAGTGAGTGGAATGAAGTCATTTCTCCCCCGTCGAGTGGTGTTTTTTTCTTATTTTTCTCTATTCATCATGAAAAGGAAATTTGTGTGTATATGTGTGTGTGTGTGTGTGTGTGTGTGTGTGTGTGTGTGTGTGTGTGTGTGTGTGTGTGTGTGTGTGTGTGTGTGTGTGTGTGTGTGTGTGTGTGTGTGTGTGTGTGTGTGTGTGTGTGTTGAAATGACCAATTTATAATACAGAACGTCCAGGTCTTTAAACGCACGCCGAGTACTTCATCCGTTTCTGTTTCTGCCTCTGATTGCAAAACCAGACCCGCACTACGTTTTTCTTGAGGTCCAGCTTCTCGGCGATGGCGGCGATCTTCTCGGACGAAGGTCTCGGTTGAATGGCGAAGTAAGCCTCGAGCGACCGTTTCTCCGGCGCGGCGATCGAAGTGCGTTTGCGTTTCTTCTCGGCTCCGTTGAAGAGCTCGGGCTTGCTGAGCTTCTCGCGGTGCGACTTTTCGGCCTCCTCCAGCCACGCCTGCAGGATGGGCTTGAGGGCGATCATGTTGTTGTGCGACAGGGTGAGGGATTCGAACCTGCAGATGGTGCTTTGGCTCAACGAACCCACGCCGGGGATTTTGAGCGACGCCAGCGCCGAGCCCACGTCGGCTTGGGTGACGCCCAGCTTGATGCGCCGCTGCTTGAAGCGCTCGGCGAAGGCCTCCAGGTCGCGGGGGTCCGCGTCCACGTCGCTCATCCCCATGTGGGGGGGCAGCCCGTGGGCGTGCGCCATGCTCAGCGCCTGGTGCATGTGGTTCATGCCCGCCATGTGCGCCGCCGGGTGGCCCGGGGTGGAGCCGTCCGGCCCCGCCATGGCCCCCAGAGCCAAACCGGGGGTGATGTGCTCCAGCAAGTCGCCTTCCAGAGCCTGGTGCGGCTGGTGGTGATGATGGTGGTGATGGTGGTGGTGATGGTGACCGTGCCCCCCGCCGCCGCTGCCTCCCCCTCCGCCGCCTCCCGGGTGCGAGATAGGCACCGACGAAGCGGACGAAGACGACGACGACGTGCACGGCAGTGTGTTCATGGTGTGATAGGTGGCGTCCGGTTTGAAGGGGCTGTGGTGGGGGGGCGGGTGATGGTGATGGAGGTGGCTCTTGCTCTGCGTCACGATGTCCACCGCGGCCAGCGCCTCAGCCCGGGCCAGCAGACTCTCATCCAAGCCGCCGAATATATTGCTCTGGAATTACAAACGGAACGCCGTCAGATGGGAATTCACAACCCGTTTTTTTCACCCCCCCTCAAAAAAAAACCAACATAAAAATTCATTACAAGCCGGGGGAGGGGGGGGGGTGTTGAAATGTGAGAATCGACATACCGGTGGTGTCGGGAGGCAAGCGCGTCGCATCGCCTCCGAACTGGTGCTGATGATGCTGCTGTGACGGGAAGAGGCGCAGGAAGACGCCGAAGACGACGACGACGACGAGGAAGAAACCGAGTTGGAAGAGGCGGATGGCGATGAAGAAGAAGTGGAAATGATGTTGTTGTTGTTGGCAGCCAACGAGTGCAGCGACGAGTATTTGGCTTCGGCCAGGCTGGCGTGCGCCATGGCGGAAAAAGGCTGCTTGCTGCTCAGCGACATCATCATCATGTTGGCGGCGGGTCCGAGCGAGCGGCCGTCGCCCGCCTTTTTAAAGCCTCCCCAAAAAATTGCTAATAAATTAAAAAAATAATAAATGGGAAGGGATGAGTCCGACTCCGCCTCTAAGTCTTCTTTCTTGGGATTTCAATCAATGCGGGGAAAGAGGGGGCAAAGTTATCATGCATTTGCTTTAAAAGAAATCGAACCAGTCAGTTTTCCATGCTTGGTAAAAAAAAATATCCCCCAATGAAATGAACCGATTTGGATGAATCCTCGTTAACGAGAAAAAAATCGTCAAAATCGCTGCAAAAATGACAATTAGTCGTTTTTTTCCTTCTTTTCTCCCTCCCTCTCTCTTCCTGTCTGTCTCTGAAGAGAAAGTTGCTTTTTTTCCGAGGCTCCGCCACGTTTTTCACCGAATGCTGCTGGGACCCCAAGTGGCGACGCTCTGAGGCGGAGGGCAGACTGAGTCTTCGGGTCCCGCCCCCTTTTCTCTACCCTTACACACACCTTCTCTCCCTCTCTTTCCATCACACACACATACACACACACATACTCCCCCCCCCCCCTTTTCCATGATTTATTATTCTTCATTAGGCGCAGCATCGTTGGGGCCGCAGGGGTGGGGTGTGTGTGTGTGTGTGTGTGTGTGTGTGTGTGTGTGTGTGCGCATGCGCATGGCAATGTAACAGAGCCTCAATTTTTCGGCTGACTTTTTTTTCAACACCCAAAAGTGTAAAGTTGTGTTTTTTCGATTTAATTGATTTTTTTGTTTTTTCTCAACAACAATTGCAACAAAATCTAGTGATGAAATGCTCGAATAAATGGAAATTGAATCTCTCTCTCTCTCTCTCTCTCTCTCTCTCTCTCTCTCTCTCTCTCTCTCTCTCTCTCTCTCTCTCTCTCTCTCTCTCTCTCTCTCTCTCTCTCTCTCTCTCTCTCTCTCTCTCTCTCTCTCTCTCTCTTTCTTACATTGATATAAATGGGGGTTGTTTATCGAAAGACTTGACTGCTCTTATTTACACACCAGAGATGTCATCAGTAAGCAAAAAAACTAAAAATAAAAATACACACTCCGATCTGTGACGTTCAGTCAGTGGAGGCAGGTGAGGCGGTGCCTCACCTGTCATCATGGAAAGCTGTCATGGAAATATCAAATGAAAAAATAAATTAAGCAGTTAGATGTATTTAGTGATTTGTACTTTAAAGTTCTTGTCCATTTAACTTCACCGTTTTAGGATTTTTTTCAAAATCGATGAATTTTCACATGTACCTTTCAAATACTAAGTAGAGACGAGCGGTGACGTCAGTGATGACGTCAGTGCCTCACCAGCCATGAACCTCACCGTAGGTCACTGACCCCGATTAAATGATTTTTTTAACGGCAAAGATTGAATAATAGATTAGATTAGATTAGATTAGATGAGCCTTTATTTTTCTCACAGTGGAGAAATGTACATTTCACAGCAACAAAAACAAAGTAAAGGATCTGCTGCAAAGGCAGCCACTTTGACAATCTTGAAGTCTAAAACAATAATAATTTTGCAGTGTAAGACTAAATAGACCTCAGTAAAAAAAAACATAAATACCATTGGCAACATATCAATTGTACTTTATGATGAAAAGCAGTAGTGTCATTTTAAAATATGAATCATACAAAAATACACCGGCGGCCTATTGCGATCAATGATATAATGAACTCATGGGTTTCATTTATGCAGCATACTCACGAGTGTCTCTGAATTATAACATTGATACTTTATGTATGGCTCATACTATGTATAGATTTTTAAATTCAGGTAGAATTCTAATGGTGTACCCAACTAAATGTATGGCGTTAAATATTTTAAATCATATGTGATGATTGCATCAAATTGTTTTCAATTGAACTATGTGATGTATCAACAGTATGCTGTTCATTCAAGGTGAGAATCTAAAGTGACTGTAGGAGAAACATTTTGTTTTGAAAGGGTTGAGTGAACGCTGGCGCTTGTGGCTGCCGCTGCACACCCGCAAAAAAACTAAGCATGTGACTGTAAAGTGACCTTGAGAGTTTTGAAAGTCGCTTATAAATGAAATGTATTATTATTATTATTATTATTATTGTCTATTTTTGTCCTCCAGGGAGACAGGGGGCGCTGCAGGCGGCAATTCCTCTAAGTGTGATTAACCAGCTCGCCTGCATAAGATTTGCGAAAAAGCATTTCATGAACATGACATACAAATTGTGAAACAAATGTCCAAAATGTGGCATATTTTTGGACGCTAATAATACATTTTCTTGTAATAAATAGGCGTTATGAAATAATGTGTCTTGTACAGAAATTGTCTTAAATAATAAATCATCCTATACAGAGTGCAACCCAAGAGGATTTAGTTGGATTTTGCTCGAAAAAACAAAGCAGACTCATGGAAACCAGACTTGAAAACGCAATGTTCGGATAATGGATGTTGTTTTCTTGACTAAAAGATTATTTTGGGAGAAAACTGAAAGGACGTTGTGGGATATGGTCGCAAAAAAAAAAAAAAATGTCAAGGAAATAAACGAAATGAATGTGATGACCACCATCATAATCTTTGCTTAGAAATTGACACCCCACACAAAAAATAATATAATAATAAAAAAAAGTAATGAAATATATGTGTCCTTCAGAGTTTTGAAAGATGCTTATAAATGAAATGTATTATTAGTATATATATATATATATATATATATATATATATATATATATATATATATATATATATATATATACATACATACATACATACATACATACATACATACATACATACATACATACATACATACATACGCACGTGCAGACACACACACACACACACAGAAAAATGTCACTTGGACAAATGCAATTTCAATATCATATTGGATGTATCGGTGTCAACAAATAGTAATACATCTTGCACCGGGATTGTCTTGAATAACCCACCTATTTAATTTTGCATCTTCTGTGTAGCTCTATCTCTTGTTTCTATTTATAACTGTATTTTATTTATTGTATTGTATTTGTGATTGTATTTTATTTATTATTGTACCTATGTTTGTCTGTGACTGTAAAGTGTCCTTGAGAGCTTCGAAAGGTGCTTAAAATGAAATGTATGATTATGATTATTATTATTTATTATTGTTATTATGATGATGATGATGATTATTATTATTATTATATATCACACTCAATTCCCAAAAGGATTTGGAATGATTTTGCACAAAAAGAGGGGGAGGGGATTCATAGAAAACAGACTTGAAAAAACCTCATCTTGTAATGAACGCTTGTTATGGAAATAACATCGCTTGTACTGGATTTGTCTTGGCTAACACATCAGCTTGCGCCTTTTTTCCCCGAGAGAGGATTAAGTAGGATTTTGCACACAAAAAAAAGTGTGGAAAAAGTGTGTGTGTGGGGGAAGAAATGTCTCTCTCTCTCTCTCTCTCTCTCTCTCTCTCTCTCTCTCTCTCTCTCTCTCTCTCTCTCTCTCTATATATATATATATATATATATATATATATATATATATATATATATATATATATATATATATATATATATATATATTACATAAAAAATTATATAAACATTAAATTCGCGAGAATATAATCTTGGCATACCAACTAGTTTTCGGCGGACGAACCAAATCACACACCACCACGGTGGCGGACGAGCTTTTGGCAGATAAACACCAAACCACACGGTCGAACAGCACAGGGTGACTGGCGGACTAGTTTTCCACACCCCCTTTGAGTGCAGATGTGGTGTTTTATGGAGTGGAGTGCTTTTGTTATTATGGGACCGAAAAGGCCCCACCACAGGCTAGTGCAGGGGTCGGCAACCTTTACGACTCAAAGAGCCATTTGGACCCATTTCCCACAGAAAAAAAAACACTGGGAGCCACAAAATCCTTTTGACATTTAAAATGAAGACAACACTGCATGTTTTCATCATCGTTTTTTACCTTTATATTTGCATAAACAAACTATAGTGTGTTGCATTTATGAATCAATGAACTGTTACAGAGAAGCGAAATTACATTTCTGCACGCAACAAAAACATTTTAAACTCCGAAAAAAAGACGTTGGGTTGAAGATTACTTTCAAATATAATACTCAATGTCTATTTGACAGCTTCCCGTTCCTGACTATTTCCTGAGCGGCCACACAACTAGCATATGTAGCTGACTTTGTAGATTTCATCCACTTCATAAAATGATTTTTGCTCTGATCAGCCTTTCGCATCAGTTCCGAAACGGCTGTTTTTCTCTCATCTCCATCCAGATATTTTTGAGCAAAGGCTGTGTGTTTGTTCTGGAAATGTCTTGTGACATTTGACTTTTTGTTGTTTGCTAACTTCTTCACATATTAAGCATACCGCTAAACCCGTCTCGTCAGCAGTGAAGGCGAACGAATCTGCCCACGTATCATTAAACGTTCTTCAGACACTTTTCTTAGATTTATCCATAGTTGGCCTACGTGGGGGTCGAAAAATTCAAGGATGCTACAATGCGCCTTTTTTACGGTGAGGGGGCGGTCCTTTTCTGACGTCACGTATGGACTCGTCACCAACTCAAAAACAAGACTTCCTGAATATTCAGCGCGAGTCTTAAAACATAAAATACGTAAAGCTATTTGCGGTGGAATCTTATTAAAATACGCCCAGTAGAAGTCATTTGAAGCCATTTTACAAATTATGGACACAACTTGTCCGGAGACGTCGCTTGTCCTTTAAAGGCTTATTTAATAGAAAATGAGGACCTAGGAACGGATTATTCTCATTTTTAATGGTTTCTTATGGGAAATAAATGTTTGGCAGACAAACGTTTTGCCTTACATACACTTTCTGGGAACCAATTAATTTCGTAAGCACTGTATATGTATATCTATATGTCTATATATCTGTATATCTATATATCTAGAGAGTAAACTGAAAAGTTGTTTATCATAACACTTTTGCATCAATTTTGCATTTCAAGACATATCAGCAGGAATGAACCAAAATCAAAGCAATGTTGAGAATTGTCAAAAAGTGATTTTTGCATCATTGTCGTTTTTTGATTAGATTTTTTTAATACGAGTTTTTTTGTGTGTTTTTACAAATTATGGGGGAGTAATCCAGAGAAGAGATAATCTGATTCCTCGAATTTAATTACAATAACCCCAAAATGGCCTCCGGGAAATTGTTCGTTGTGCAGATCATCTGCAATGTCTCGTCACAGTAATGTACAGTAATTGAGAGGTTATTTTTTTTTATTCTGCTATGCGGTGTGCACTATTACCTTGCTTGAAAAAAAATCACACACACATTCAAACTTTTTTGTCTTTTTTTTATAGCTAAACCTCGGTGGAGTTCAGCTCTCAGAAAGAAGAAGAAAAGTACACAACGCACACTTCAAGGTTCTCCTGCAGCGGAAAAAATGCAGCTTATGAAAATAAAAGCGCAAGCAGGCAAAGGATCCGACAACTCAGGTGACTTGTTTGCTTTTTTTCTTCTTTCTCTTTCTTTTTCTTTTTGCGTTGTATCTGCTACACTCTCTCGCTACTGTGTGCTTAGCACAAAGCGTTTCGCCGACTGCTATTCCGCTCTCCCGCTCCGCCACCGTCATCATGGTCCCCCAGGAGCTCTCCATGTTAACAATCCCAATTACACACGAGACCACCAGAGACAGCTGTTTTTATTACCGAATCTCCGCTCGGGCTCACCGAGAAAAAAAAGGCAGGGAGAAAAGGAGAAGTGGATCAGGTCTCTCGCCGACTGCTTCCCAATCTCGGTGCGCAAAGATCAGGAAAACGGATTTCATGTGTTGTTTAAATGCATTGGATGAAAATAAGAACAGATTGTGGGAAAGAAAATGTCGCAAACCCCTCTCGAGTGGTTGTTAACTCATTCACTGCCAGATGTGCAAAAATGTATCCACTCCAAGTGCCAGAGTTTTTGTCATTGTCAATCAAATTGCAGTACCCACAGACTATTGAGTTTTTAGACTACATAAACATTTAATACAGCGTTAGAAACCTTAAGCTTCCTTCTTTCATCACAAAAAGAGAGTTTGTTCCTAAATATATGAATCTGAAGTTATCTGAGCTTGAAATGGGGGCGGATGTACAAAACACAATACATACATGTTGATTGATATAGCGCTTTAACAACAGCTAAAGCCTAAACAAAGCCCTAACATGGAAAAAAATGGAAAAGAAAAAACATTGTCAGACAGAAGCCATGGCGAGTGCTTTATCGGCACCCAAAAATGAAAAAAACCCCGAACAAATTCTGTGATTGGCGCTCCACGTCATATTTGCAATTCCCGAATAAATTTGTGAATGGTAGTGAATGAGTTAACAACAGCTGAAGCTGGAACAAAGCGCTAACATGGAAAACAGGGAAATGGTTTTCCATTGTGGAAAAGAACAAAACATTGCCAGAGGCCATGGCCAGCGCTTTATTGGCACCCAAGCGTAACAAAACAAATCGCAAATGGCGCTCTACGTCATATTTTCAATTCCCGAATAAATGCGTGAATGGCAGTTTAATGTCGGAAATGTCAACTAACATCGGGAAGTGAAACTAGATTTGGAGTAGAGGATTTCTTGCAGTTTTATGCCACATTGTAAAGTAGGCCCAAAATTCGTCATGAGAATCTGAGTCGGTGCTCATGATCCTAATGTTGCAACGGTAGTTTTCAATGGAGGCGGCCATGTTTTATTCGCGATACAGTGATACCTTGGCTTACAAACTTAATTGGTTCCCACACAGAGTGTGTAAGACTAAAAGTGTGTATCCTAAAAATTAATTTCCCATATGAAACCATTAAAATGAGAATAACCTGTTCCCAGGTCCCCATAAAACATTATTTTCTACTTTCTAATTTTCTAAGCCTTACAACTACACAAAATATACCTTATTTTATGTATAATAAATGTGATATGGTATTATAAGTAAAGAAACAAACTGTACTGCATAATAAAGTCGTTTTATTTACCTTCGTGATGGTCGTTGATGGCTTGATGCAATGGTGTGGCCGGTTTCCTCAGCATTAAACACTTGATGAGGACCGTAGCCTTCTTCCTTCACCATCTTGAGGAATGATCCCTTGTAGGTATAATTTTTATCACAGAGATGAGGAACTAATTTTATTTGATTAGTTCCTCATCAATTGTGTTCTGTTTAGCTGGGTTGATAGCTTTTTGCATCAAGTGTATAGATGGCTTGTGCGGGTTGTTTTTGGAGCCTGATTGATGGGATATTTTAACCTTGCAGTCTACACTCTGCCTTCGAACTATCAAAGTTGAAACTCTCTGACTGTCGTCTGCCTGTCTCTTTAATGTTTAAACCACCTCCCCTCACTGATGCGTTCTTGACCTATCACGTGGCTTTAACCGAAGTCTGTGGGTGGGCAATAGAGGACCAAAACAAGCCGACTACCATTTTGTTGTTCGAAGAGCGGGCTCGTTCGCAAACGACACATCACTCATTGAGGCAGCTCTGTGTACGAAAAAAGTTTGTATGCTAAGCTAAAATTTTCATTAATTTACCGTTCGTAAACCGAAAAGTTTGTAAGCCAAGGGGTTCATAAACCGAGGTATCACTGTATATGCACTCACCAAATTTTCTGATCCTAAGCGAAAACAGCTTCAGCGTCAGAACTTTTAGAAGAACTCTGAAGTGGCCTATCAATACAAAAACTGCCCAAACCATTTGTTGGAGACTGTGTAGATATTAAAACATAAACAATCAAACTTGTTTTCATTGGTTATTTAAATTGTGTACATGTCACCGAGTAGACATGCACATTATTATACCGTACAATGACTTCCATTTCTCACAAAGGCAATATGATGGCCACCAAAAGCAGAGAGTGTCAGAAAAGCTTTATTTTTTATTTATTTATTTTTTTTTGGGGGGGGGCAGAGAGGTTTTTATTTGAGTGTCCGTCGGGTATTATACGCCTTCATATTGATCCATACTACCTACAGCTATGTGACACTATTATGAGACTTGACCTTATCATCTGCTGCCCCAGCGGCCTGTGGGCACGCAGCGCGGATTCGCCAGATTTCACCAGCAAATTCCCCTTTTTATTTCCAATGATGTGGGAAAAAATGGATGGATGGATGGATGGATGGATCATGGTAAATTTTCGGGCATGTAAGCATTCGTCACCGCGTAACAAATGAATCTGGCGGTCAGGATGCTTCCACGCACTGTCAAGCGCGTCACGAGCTAATAGCGTTTCAACATGCGGGGTTAACGAGCCATCACACGTTCTGTCTGACTCAACCTGACCTCGTACGATGCTCGTTACGGGTAGGGGGGGGGGGTGAAAAGGCGCCTTGTGAAGGAGTAACACCCTTACCCGCACATAAAGCGCGTCAAGTGCCACGCAAAAGTGACGAATGGCGCGCAGGAGTCGGGCTAAGACCGCGGCGAACATCCCTCATTAGTTTGACTATCCGGTGCGGTAATACATTGCTTGTCAGCGGCGTTGCTAATTGACCTCCTTTTCCCCTTTCTTCTGCACAAATGAAAAGATTTCCTCCGCCGTGTGATGGCGCGTGTCACAATGTGAACCGACAAATTAAAAAGCTCTCGCCTGTCACGCTGTCATCGCCGCCTCATCAGCTATAATGATCCGTTTTCTTCCACTGCACTGCGAGTGTGCGTGTGTGTGTGCGTGTGTGTGTGTGTGTGTGTGTGTGTGTGTGTGTGTTTCGCACCACCACGGAGTCGCTGATCGTCACTCGTACCTGCGTTTGTTTGTTGTCTATCAAAGATGATGAAGCGCCATTAGCGATGGAAAGCGACGCTAGTTTTCTGTCTATTGTCATTCATCCAGCGCCGTGTTATGTCCCCAAAGTCGTATGATTCAAGAATTAGACCAGCTGGGATGATAGCGACTCAAACAGCTTACGTTAGTATGACTAGCGTTATTTATAGTCCAGGAAAGTGGGGAAAAAAAAAACAATTTTTTGTTGCTGTAGGAGTAGGTCAAAATAGTGAACCTAATAAAATAATTGAAGTTAGATATTTTTTATTTTTTTTTTAAAAGGTCAGTTCACTTGTTTCAATATGAATCCATGTAGTAGATGAAATAAATGATTTTAAATAAAGTTAACCGGGACATCCAACGAAAGTGGAGTCCCTCAGGGAACTATACTGAATCCATTCATTTTTCGATCAAGGTTGCTCTTCAGAAATCCAATCGCATTTGCTGCATAGGTAGGGACAAACTCCCCAATTTTTACTTGCGGTCGGAGTGAGTCATCACTTGTCCCAATACTTTTGTCCACTGCGAGACTAATAAAGGCCAATCCAATCCAAAATGGTGGACCCCAATAAAATAATTGAAGGTAGATATTTTTTAAATTTAGATTAAAAAAGGGCAGTTCACTTGTTTCAATATGAATCCATGTAGTAGATGAAATGAATGATTTTAAATAAAGTTAACCGGGACATCCAACGAAAATGGAGTCCCTCAAGGAATGATCCATTCATTTTTCAATCAAGGTTGCTCTTCAAAAATCAAATCGCAATTGCTGCCGAGGTAGGGACAAACTCCACATTTTATTCCATATCCATTTCGTTTACCCATCTTCCGCCATTAGCTTTAGCATGTTAACATCGCGCGAACACTAGTCTTTCCGCACGGCGTTATATTTCCAATGCTAGCGGTGGTGATCAAAAGTGGTGATCAAAGTGAGCCGTTCAGGAGGTTGGACAAGGCTACGAAGACGCGGGTCTGTAACGCTAACAACGTTCAAACGCTCGACTGGTTCGTTGGGAATGAGTCACCCCCCCCTGTGTGCACACCTTCCACCCCCTCAGCATCCCCCTTGTGTCCTCCCCCCATCCAGGAGGTAATGGTGCATATTTGGTTAGTTGACAGGTGTCAAGTGGGCCTTCCTTACAACATTCATCTAGCTAAATAGAAAGACAAGCGGGACTTTGTTTAGGACGTGTTTATAGCTAAATATGTCATTATTCAATATGTCGTATTCTATCATTGTCACGGTTTGTAAGGTGGTGATGGCGGGTGCGGATCCCAAGAAGCAGGCAGGAGGGAGCAGGAGGTTGTTTGACAAATTGTATTAAAATAAAGTCAGCAGGAACAAAATGTAAAACATCAAAATCATCTGAATGGAAAAAATACAAAGTAGCAAAAGAAGACCAAAAGTAAAAGTCCGCCAAGTTTACCGAAATGCTAACGTTGCTACTAAGAATAGTGCGAGAGGTTGTGAATAAAGGGCATATCATGTCACGATGCGATAGCGCTTGATTTTGGTCGTGCTTGATTTTGACAGCGCTTGATTTTGATAGCTTCTGCTCTCAGTCCATTATATTGTTAGCATTACCATCAATGCTAACGTTACTACTAAGAAGTATGCGAGAGGCCGTGAATAAAGGGCATTTCATGTCACGATGCAGTAGCACTTGATTTTGTTTGTGCTTGATTTTGGTAGTGCTTGATTTCGGCACCTTCTGCTCTCAGTCTATTACATTGCGGTAGCGCTTGATTTTAGTCGCACTTGATTTCGATGCCTCAAACGCTACCAAAATGCTAATGTTGCTACTAAGAATAGTGCGAGAGGTTGTGAATAAAGGGCATATCATGTCACGATGCGATAGCGCGTGATTTTTGTCGTGCTTGATTTGACAGCGCTTGATTTTTATAGCTTCTGCTCTAAGTTCATGACATTGTTAGCATTAGTATAAATGCTAACGTAGCTACTAAGAATTGTGCGAGACAACATGAATAAAGGGCAGATCATGTCACGATGTGGTAGCGCTTGATTTCGGTCATGCTTGATTTTGGTGGCGCTTGATTTTGGTAGCTTCTGCTCTCAGTCTATTACATTGTTAGCATTAGCATCAATGCTAACGTTCCTATTAAGAATTGTGCGAGAGGTCGTAAATAACGGGCAGATCATGTCACGATGCTGTAGCGCTTGATTTCGGTCGCGCTCAATTTTGGTAGCTTCTCGGTCTTGTGTTAGTGTTAGCGGTGAATGCTAACTTTCCCATTCAGGGTTGTGTGCGTGGCATGTACATAGTCCAGAATCGTGGCATTTAGCACCTTTTTCTGTGTGTGCGCCTGTGTGCGTGTGTGTGTGTGTGTACGTGTGTGTGTGTGTGTGTGTGTGTGTGTGTGTGTGTGTGTGTGTGTGTGTGTGTGTGTGTGTGTGTGTGTGTGAGAAAGACCACACCCTTTACCATGTCCGCCTGTCGAAACGCAACCCTGCAGGGACCTGTCATGCTCTCTCTCTCTCTCTCTCTCTCTCTCTCTCTCTCTCTCTCTCTCTCTCTCTCTCTCTCTCTCTCTCTCTCTCTCTCTCTCTCTCTCTCTCTCTCTGTCTCTCTCTATCTCTCTCTCTCTTTCTCTCTCTCTTTCTCTCTCTCTCTCTCAACCCTCACACACACACACACACACACACACACACACACACACACACACACACACACACACACACACACACACACACACACACACACACACACACACACACACACACACACACACACACACACGCCCCAGTCATTAATTCCTGCTTTGCATCTCCACACCATGTAATATTTATGGGTCACCGCAGCTTTGTATTCACAAATGGAAACGCCGGGAGAGAGAGAGGAAAAAAGGGGGGGATGATGGAGGGGCACGGATACCTCAATCAATCCCATAAATAAGGTTCATGCTGCTTTCTGCCCTCCCGCCATTACCGCCGCTGCTGCTTAGGCAGCGTTCTTGTCTTTGACCTCTGAACAACTGTTTTGGATGAAGGAATGTCAGGCGAGCTTTTGAGGTGGAAGTCGCGCTTTACAACCGAGCGACAATGGGGGAGCGCTCGAGGCGAAAGTGCAGAGAACACGCAAAATTGGAGGTGCGGCAAATATGCATCAGTCAGGAAAAAAATAAAAATAAAAACACAAAGTGATCACTTTCTGTCGGTATAAAAAAAGCAAGATTAAAGGTGATTAAACGTTTGGTGTTTTCGGTTTTGACTCTGTCTTTCCGATTTACACCCTCAAATTAACTCATTCACTGCCATTCATCAATTAATCGGGAATTGAAAATGTGACGTAGAGCGCCATTCCCAAATTTGTTTTTTTTTTCATGCTTGGGTGCCAATAAAGCACTGGCCATGGCCTCTGGCAATATTTTTTCTTTTCTACAAGGGGGCAGCATTTCCTTTTTTTTCATGTTAGCGCTTTGTTACAGCTTCAGTTATTGTCAAAGCGCTCTATAAACCAGTATGTACGATTTGCATTTTATGTTGGACAGCCGCCTTCATTGCAAGCTCATATAACTGTAGACCCATATAATTTAGGAATTAACCCTTTTCTCTGATGAAAGACGAGAGTCCAAGGTTTCTAACGCTGTATTGAATGTTTATGTCGTTCTAAAACTCAATATTCTGTGGGTCCTGGAATTCAAGTAACAATGACCAAAACCCTGACACTGGAGTGGACACATTAGTGCACATCATCTGGCAGTGAATGAGTTAATTGACATTTTCTGACATTAATTGACATTCTCGACGTTAATTGACAGTCATGTCCATCATGACTTGACCCATAAAGTAGTCTCAAGAAATCATGGCAAAAAAAATAAGAATAAAAAAAGTCTGCCATTTTGGTTTTGACTCATTTCAACTGCCACGCTGGCAACCGTTTTGTTTATTTTCACGAGTCTTTCAAAATCCACATTTTGTTCGGTCCATCCTAATTGTAAATGACACATTTTTGCACGTCTGGCAGTGAATAATTTAAAGAAGTGTGTCGCCTTCTCGTGGCTAAAAGTGGAACCGCAGACAAAATGAACCGTTAGAATTATAACTCAACAGAAGCCATGATCGTGGAAAGGAGATTATCGTATTTGCAGGGTTATGTTGTGGCAAACTTTATTTTGGGACAGCTAGCTTGTTTTCCTATTTTCGGTTAATTTTAAAACAACGCTGTTCAAAACTGAAATCGGACAAAATGTGCCAAATGGTGCATCTTGTCTCGTCAATGTTCAACGCCGCACATACAGCAACTACTCCGTTCCTCCAAATTCCAATCGGAAATGCGGTGAATCAGCAGTGGTGTAACCACACAGCCTTGAGGAACTCCCGGCCGAGCTCCTCCCCCTTCGGAATCCCGTGGAGATTTGAGATTTTCTGAACTCTAATCCTCTCCTCTCATCCAACCTCTGCCAGGACCCGGCGTGTCACCAGAGTGCTCCCCCGGGTGCTCTGTCAGCCAATGACAACAAAGTAGCCAGATGTCTGACGCTGGCACCGTCCCAGCAGTGGGCGAAGCCGCCGCGGGCTGCACATCAAAGCTACCTGAGAATTTACTCCCGGGCGCAAAAAAAAAAAAAAAAAAAAAAAAAATCTGCTTTGCTTACTCTACACTTCCCATTAATAACAATCTGGGAGAATTTGTATTTCTAATTAACTCCTTTCTTTCGGCGGCTGCTGTAGGACGTCGACAACAGGAAGTCGGATGCAGCGGCACTTTGAAGGAGCAGCATCAGCTTTAAACACCTCCTGACTTTGCCCCCACCTCATAAACAAACAAATACGTATGAGCGGCATCAGCACATTTTGGTTTAATCGGGACTTTTTATGCCTTGACCTGGTTTTAAAGTTGAAATTTAACAACAGTTTCAAATAGATATGTAGTGGGTATGGACACATGTTCACGCGTAAACACGTTCACATGTCATCCATCCATCCATCCATCCATCCATCCATCCATCCATCCATCCATCCATCCATCCTTCCATCCATCCATCTTTCCATCCATCCTTCCATACATTCTTCCTTCCTTCCATCCATCCATCCATCTTTCCATCCATCCATCCATCCATCTTTCCATCCATCCTTCCATCCATTCTTCCTTCCATCCATCTATCCATCCTTCCATCCTTTATTCATCCATCCATCCATCCTTCCCTCGTTCCAACCTTTATCCAGCCATCTTTCCATCCTTCCATCCTTCCATCCATCCATCGTTCCATTCATCCTTCCACCCATTCATCCATCCTTCCATCCATCCATCTTTCCATCCATCCTTCCATCCATCCATCTTTCCATCCATCCATCCATCCATTCT
Organism: Hippocampus bargibanti; assembly: GCF_051943395.1. Lineage (NCBI taxonomy): Eukaryota > Metazoa > Chordata > Actinopteri > Syngnathiformes > Syngnathidae > Hippocampus > Hippocampus bargibanti. The sequence continues at coordinate 12,833,838 of NC_142743.1, read as the reverse complement.
TCCTGCCATCCATCTATCCATCCTTCCATCCTTTATTCATCCTTCCATCAATCCATCCATCCTTCCCTCTTTCCAACCTTTATCCATCCATCTTTCCATCAGAATCAGAATCAGAATCAGAATCCATCTTTCCATCCATCCATCCATCCATTCTTCCTGCCATCCATCTATCCATCCTTCCATCCTTTATTCATCCTTCCATCAATCCATCCATCCTTCCATCATTCCACCCATCCATCCGTCCATCCATCCATCCTTCCATCTATCCATCCTTCCATCCATCCATCCATCCATCCATCCATCCATCCTTCCATCCATCCATCCATCCATCTTTCCATCCTTCCATCCTTCCATCCATCCATCTTTCCATCCATCCTTCCATCCATTCTTCCTTCCTTCCATCCATCTATCCATCCTTCCATCCTTCCATCCTTTATTCATCCATCCATCCATCCTTCCCTCGTTCCAACCTTTATCCATCCATCTTTCCATCCATCCATCCTTCCATCCATCCATCTTTCCATTCATCCATCCATCCATTCTTCCTGCCATCCATCTATCCATCCTTCCATCCTTTATTCATCCTTCCATCAATCCATCCATCCTTCCCTCTTTCCAACCTTTATCCATCCATCTTTCCATCCTTCCATCATTCCACCCATCCATCCGTCCATCCGTCCATCCATCCATCCATCCTTCCATCCATCCATCCATCCATCCATCCATCCATCCATCCATCCATCCTCCCCTCTTTCCAACCTTTATCCATCCATCTTTCCATCCTTCCATCCATCCATCCTTCTATCCATCCATTCTTCCTTCCATCCATCTATCCAGCCTTCCATCCTTTATTCATCCTTCCACCCATCCATCCTTCCCTCTTTCCAAACTTTATCCATCCATATTTCCATCCATCCATCCATCCATCCATCCATCCATCCATCCATCCATCCATCCATCCATCCATCCATCCATCCATCCATCCATCCGTCCATCTGGCTGGCTGGCTGGCTAGCTGGCAATCTACCTATCTGCTATCTGTCTAGCTAGCTAACTATCCGGCTATATAGCTACTGTATCTAGCTATCTGGCTATCTAGCTATATCGCTATCTAGCTGTCTCTCTGGCTATCTGGCTATACGACTAGCTATCCATCTGGCTATCTCGCTATCAGTCTAGCTCTCTGGCTGTCTAGCTATCCTCCTAGCTAGCTATCTATTTTTCTCAGTCGTGTTCTGCATTGATTTGACCCGCAGATTCCCCCCGTTTGCCCTTCTTTTGACTTGCTCATGAACTCCATCTTATGATGTGTTTTACACAAATATTGAGTGTGGAACCGCTAAGTTACGTTGCTTCTAGTCTTATCTATTTCATCTCCCACATTCCGGTACACTTAAAAGTCACAGCAACAATGGACGGATGATATGCATCCGTGCTGTATTGTATTAATTATTAAGTAAGGAAGTGTTGCTTCATGTACACCCCAGCCCCTACCACCATGATATCCCCCCCCTGTTCTCCAATTATGTATATTACCTTTTCTGGTGCACAGTTCACGCTAATGCTCATTTGCATTGCTCTTTTTGAGCGTGACGTCTCTTTAGGTTCATAGTTAACGCTGCCCTTCATCGCATCCCCCGGGTGACCTTTTCCTCCCGCTTTATGTGTGAGTCTACCTGGCCGATTTGAAAACAAAAAAAGCCATTTTGATGGATGTTTTTCCTCTCGTATTTTCCGTCCGCTGTGCATCCCGACAAATACGGGAATTTCTGCGCCTCAGTGAGACTTTCCCAACTGAGATTGTTATAAATGTGTAATGAATAATTGATCAGGGTAAAATTACCATGGTCTTTTTGAGGAACTAATATATATATATATATATATATATATATATATATATATATATATATATATATATATATATATATATATATATATATATATATATATATATATATATCCGATCCAATCCAATCCAATCCAATATATATATATATGGTTTTGCTGAGCCTGAACACGTCACATGTCAACTTTTCTTCAATGACAGTCAATCACTCTGTATCAATATGCCTAAGCATTATCGCTGTTCTTGCTTGTTTGGGGGGATTCCAAAAGTTTAGCATGTTAGCATCTGGCAATTCTTCAAAAGTTCTCAGAAGAGAGTTTCTTCTGGAATGTCATGTTTTTTTGTTTTTTTGTCACTGCTACGTTGTGCAGTGTAGAAGCAGTGTATCATTGCTGCATGGCTTTTTTTTTCTGACAAAAAAAATTGGGGGGGAAGCTTATTATCACAACACCGAGCGTCTCATGAGGTTTAGAAGGCCGAGCGAGGCACCACGGGAGCGGCAGTGCAAAAGATCATAGGCCTCGGTTATGCCACAGGGAGGAAAGAGCGTCCCCCCCAGCGCTCATGAACCCCAACCTCGAGTTGCCTCTTGTCCTCAGCTGGTGTGTGAGATGAGGAGATGCTTCCTGCACTCAGAAATACCAGTCAGCCTGCTGACCTGTCTTGTTGCTGCGATGCAGTGGATGTTAGCGTAGCAACTGTTAGCGTGATCGCACTTCATCACATCCATCAGTTTGTAAACGATAAAAGGGCAAAATGTTTAAATCCATACAATGTCTCCCAGTGAGTTCTCTACTCAGGTCTCTGATTTTCTCTATGTTAGCATAGTCAATGGTTAGCATGTTAGCATTGCAAAATTATCAAGCAGTTGCCATATATTTGTCTGTTTATTTATTTAGTAATTAAATCATTTGTCAAGGTAGTCAATTATTAAATTAATTTCATTTTATCAGTGTTTTCACCAATCCTTACCTTGCCATAAGTTAATGAATTCCCTTGATGCCATTATTTTATTTTATTTTATTTTATTTTAAATTTTCTTTAATTGTATTTAATTGCATTTAATTTAATGTTATTTTTATTTTATTGATATTAACTTTCAATTCAATTACTGTCATTCCTTTGTTTTAGTAATAATTAATATTTTTTCAGTCTTATATATTTTTATATATACAGTAAAGTCTCGTCATATCGATATCGGATATATCGATAGTCCCGGTTATATCGATACCATTTCTATGCACGTACGGAGAAAATTACATGAAAACAGGGTCGGATATATCGATAGTCCCGGTTATATCGATATTTTTTCGGACTCCCTTGAATATCAATATAACGAGACTTTACTGTATTATTTATTTTAGTCATATATATATATATATATATATATATATATATATATATATATATATATATATATATATATATATATATATATATATATATATATATATATATATATATATATATATATATATATATACTATATTTTTAATGGTAAATTAAGATAAATCTAAATTTCTTTTTTTCTTTTTTTTATCTCCTCTATCCACCAATGACATCTTTTGTTGGCGTGTTTTCCGAAATCTACAATTTGATCAATCTTTGTATTTATTTTATTTATTTAGTATTTATCTTATCTTATCTTATCCTATCCTATCCTATCTTATCTTATAACCTTTATTCGTCCCACAATGGGGAAATTTACTTTACTTTACTAGTAGATTGATATTAACGTTCATTTAAATTACTGTAATTGTTCTATTCTAGCAATAATTAATATTTTTTATGTTTTTATTTTAGTCATAGATATATATATATTTTAATGGTTGAGATGAGAGCCTCGCCACAGGTTGACACAGTCGTCTCGCTGTCGCTTTCCCTCCTCTCCAATGACCTCCACGAGGATTGGTACGGGCAGACGGGCGGCTGCGAAATACGCGGGGTGGGCCGAGGAGGGTTTCGGTGGGCTTCCCTCCACCTAATATGCTGTCTGGCCTCGGGGCCTGTGGGAGCGCGCTTGGATTATTATGTTAATGCCTGTGCCTTCCTGCCCTCTGTTGGGTCCCAGCTGGCCCGGCTGTCGTTAGGAAGTGCTTTGCACTGACATAGGAGTAATATGCTCCGTGATTGAGGGGGGGCAAAAGATCGAGCTCCACAAGAAGCCGCCCGATAAGCGTATGATAAAAGCGCCATTGTGTGCCGACGCCTCGGACACACGGTGGATGACTGAGCAATTCCTATGGATTTCGTTCACTGTTGCATATGGATGAGGGGTTTTCGTGACAACCCCTCCACCCCACACCCCATCTCCGCCGCCTCATAACCCCCCGTTTAATTGCCCATAGCATTACGGCTTGGCTTTATTGTACTTTTATTGCGTCGACTCTTTCATTATGTGCCCGCCGCCGTCGACCCGTAAATATGACGGCGATGATGCATTTTTTTCCGGCAGGGTGAAACTGAAAACAATGGATCTGCCGTTCATGCAAATTTCCCCATTGTGGGACGAATAAAGCTTTTCTGATTCTGATTCTGATGGGTCAATTTGAATTGGAACTGCAAACCTTAGATATGATCGCTTCATACCACATAGCAATTTGGTAGCTGTAATGAAAAAAAAATCGTCAAAAAGAGGCTTTAGTTAGTCTATGGGTGATGTCAAAGTAAACATCAAACTAAGAGTTGTGCAGTTCAAACCACGACTAACAAATCATATTTACACACCACCATACATCCAATCACATGTTCTTTATCCTCTGTGGAAGAAAAAAAAGACATAACACTGCCTCTGTGTAGGCTCTCAGTCGTACAGCAGTGATCCAACGCTGAAAAGGTTTTTTCAGCCATCATCTGTACTTTTTGAAGGTGTCGGACATTTCGCTCCTCATCCGAACAGCTTCGTCAGTGACTCTGCCCCTATATATATATATATATATATATATATATATATATATATATATATATATATATATATATATATATATATATATATATATATATATATATATATATAGAGAGAGAGAGAGAGAGAGAGAGAGAGAGAGAGAGAGAGAGAGAGTTCCCAGAACATCTTCAGTTCGCTGACGAAGCTCTTTGAATGAGGAGCGAAACATCCGACACTTTCAACGAAGTACAGATGACGGCTGTAGAAACCTTTTCTTCAAAATAACACTGCCGTACTGACAAGCAGAGAGAAGAGCTTACACTCCACGCCATTGAAGGAGAATTATGATTATTGATTATGTCATATAGAAGTGGCACGGTGGTCCTGTGGTTGACCTCACAGTGAACAGTTTCAATTCTGGCTACGTCCTCATGAATAATATGACAATATAAGAAACACATGGAATGTCTTTTTTCTCAAAAGTAAATATTCGTTTTTTTTTATGTAAGAACTTCCAGTGCTTAAAAAAAAGAGTGTTACAAACACACTTGAAAGAAACGTTGGTTTCCCATTGAGTACCCTTTCTCTTTCTTTCTTTGCCTTCACCTCAAAACAGCAGCCTGGTGTTTAGTTTGCTATTTACCCTCCAATTACGAGTGGAGGGGGGGCTCTTCTCCCCGTACGAGAAGCGGGGGGGCGCCTCACAAAAGGCACCTCGTCTTAATCCGGCCAGACGTGTAAGAGAGTCAAGAGTGAGTTGATGGAGATGCGATTGCACTTGATTAAAACCCGGTGAATAGGCAGGCGGTGGTGGGAGGGGGGGCATAGTGAGGGGGGTCGGGGCTGGGTTGCTAACACAAAGCTAGCTGCACGCTCTTGAGGACTAGAGATGAAAAACGAGAGAGGGAGCGATTGTCTCTGTTTGCCTGACATATTTACACAATTACGTGCAGGAGGCAAAGAAACACAACCTGCCACCCCCACCCCCTTTCTCCCCCCGCCAAGTTGTTGTTTCTTCATATAAAAACTTACACTTCTTTTGTTTTAAACTTTGTTACTTTGGGTTATTTTGAAACAGGACTGCATCGAGCATTACTCCTTCCCATACGCCCTCCTTTTTTAAATGTAGTATAATTTATTTATTTTATTATTATTTTTTAAATAGTGGAAAGCAATATGTGAAGCCGTCCCAGGATTTGCTTCAAAATATTTATTTGAGTCTTCCGTGCGGGGTCTCGGAATGTGAATGGTCCCTTCATCCATCCATCCATCTATCCATTTTCCGTACCGCTTATTCCTCATTAGGGTCACGGTGGGGTGCTGGAGGCAATCCTAGCTGTCTTCGGGCACGAGGCAGGGGACACCTAGAATTGGTTGCCAGCCAATCGCAGGGCATACACAGACAACCATTTACACTCACACTGACACATCGGGACAATTTGGAGTGTTCAATCTGCCTTCCATGCATGTTTTTGGAATGTGGGAGGAAACCGGAGGACCCGGAGAAAACCCACGCGGGCCCGGGAAGAACATGCAAACTCCACACTCGACTACCGGGTTATTATTATTATTATTATTATTATTATTATTATTAGTAGTAGTAGTAGTAGTAGTAGTAGTTGTAGTAGTAGTAATAGTAGTAGTAATTGTAGTAGTAGTAGTAGTATTATATAAAAGTAATAATAATTTTATTATTATATAGAATTAATAATAATAACCATTATTGTTATTATTATGATTATTATAGAATAATAATTAATATTACTATGGATATTATTATTTTTATTCTTATCATTTTATTGTTATGAATGTAAATCGAAGAATCACATTTTTTTCAAATCATTCCTATTATTATTATTATTATTATTATTGTTGGTATTATTGGTATGATACAAAAATAATAACTATTATTTTACTATTATATAAAAATAATAATTATTGTTTTTATTATTATTGTTTTTATTATATAAGATAATAATAATAATATTCATTATTATTATTATTATTATTATTATTATTATTATTATTATATAAAATAATAACTATTCTTCTCTTTTTCTTCATTTGTCCACTATTGGGGCCTTTGTCAGTCTCAACAAAGCGCAGCACGGCCTTGTGAACTGGACAAGTACGGACGTCCTGAGAAAAGGTATTTCTTTTCTATGAATTGTAATTGGAACTTGTCAATTGATGTATTTGCTTTTTTTTTTTTTTTTTTTTTTGGGGGGGGGGGGTTAAATAGGTGTGGTGGGGGGGTTGATGACATCCTTCGTTATTTCAACCCGATGCTTTAAGCTAGTGGAGTCGGTGGTTGCTGACAGTAGTTGCGAGACCTGTTATGGCTCAATATGACTTCACATATGAGGCGCACCGCCGTATAAGGCGCAGGGTCATCTTTTAAAGAAAGTCAAGGCTTTTGGGTGCACCTTTTACGCCGAAAAATACTTGGTACTTGGATTCTCTACCAAATCCCCGGCCATCTTAATGTTAGAAAAATATTTACGAGGATGCTAGCTCCTTCTGCCTACCTTGTTGTTCACGCAGGGCCTCCTGATGAAATAAACGCCCCCACTCCTCCCTGTTAAACGCATCATTGGCCTCCCTAATGAGGCATGGGGCTCGGGTGAAACAATGTGGTGAGATGATTCTGTCAAACGGGTGACAGGATGCCCCCCCCCCCATAACCCACCGCCACATCCCTATTCCACTATCAACCCATCTCCACCCCCCCTTCCTCCGTCCTGCGCAGACCGGAGGTGTAAATATGCCAGCTATGCCGTTTTCGGCAGCGCTTATACTCTCAGTTCAAACAATGTCTTCGGGAGATAAGTTGTGACAGCTCGGCAAAATTCCCAACAAAATCTCTGCAGCAACCAGGAATAGCTCTGATAAGCGCCGACAGTAAAAAAAAAATGCTCTTGGTTTTTTGTTGTTTTGTTTTTTTTTTTTTTTTTTTGGAGGGGTTGGGGGTGGGGGCGGAAGGGTGCTGAAACGAATGCCGCTCGCAGATTTTCAGTTTCTTTCTGCGTTATGATGGAAAGTGTGTGAAGAAGGTTTTTCCATGCATATTTTTTTTTCACATTTTATTATATTGTATATAAAGGCGTTGGCACGTCGAAGGTTGAATATCTTCCTCACAGGAAATACGGACAAATGGAATCCTACATTATTAGGTTGAACGGTCATCAATGTTCTGTCTCTAGATTGTCAGAATTTGTTTTGACATGACCTTTTGATATATCATAATCCCATGAGACTGTTTTCTACAGTTTCAGTATCGCTGGAAGAGAAAAATATAAATATCTGAAAGATGGCGGTAGAGAGTAAAAAGTGTGTGTATCCAAGTGAAATGAAAGTACAAAAAAAATCTTTGATGCATTTGTGAGGACCTCTGTGAAAATAATAATGATAATACATTTAATTTAGTTGTTTTTCTACTTCATTCTTTTCTTTCCTCTTCCTGTCATAATTTTGCTGCTGTGAAATGGAAATTTCTCCACTGCGAGACTAATAAAGGTTAATCCAATCCAATACAATTTATAGGCGCCTTTCAAAACTCTCAAGGACACTTTAATGTCACAGGATAAGTTTTTCTGTGTGTGAGCAACTTTGAGAGATGCATATGTAGACCTTCTCGAAGCCTTTAGAATGAAAAACCTGTGAAGACCAACCAAAAATGTCCTCACTTGTCAAAAATGTCCTCACTATCTATGGTATAAAACCATCGTTTGTCCTCACAAAAATAGCCATACAAACACACACACACACACACACACACACACACACACACACACACACACACACACACACACACACACACACACACACACACACACACACACGCGCGCGCGCACACACGCACACACACGCACACACACGCACACACACATCACATTTTGTTTTGCTCACATTGATATCAGGCATTACAACAGCCGTCACTCAATTTTTTTAAGCCCCACCCACACCCTCAACACTCCAGTATAGTAAATTTGAGTCTGTCGGATGAGGAAGTAACCATTTTCTGCTCTTGTCAAAAATGTTCTCACTACGCATGGTATAAAATCATCGTGGACCTCACAAAAGTAGCCATACAAACCTACCATCACACACACACACACACACACACACACACACACACACACACACACAAAAACACACACACGCACGAACGCACACACACACGCACACACACACACACCGACATCACATTTTGTTTTGCTCACATTGACATTATGAATTACAACAGCTGTCACTCAACTTTTTAAGCCCCGCCCACCCTTTCAAAACTCCAGTATAGTAAATTTGAGTCTGTCGGATCAGGAAGTAGCCATTTTCTGCTCTGCGCGGACGTCCATTTGAGTCGGTGGTCACTCACGTATGCCTTTTAAAGTTGCGTAGTTGCAGGCGTCTGAGTCGGCATCAGTAGTCTTGGCTCTGCCCCTCATCCCTTCGTATCTGACTGACGATGAATAATTGACCCCGTATTCCGGGCATTGGCTCGTTAGTGGGGGAAGTGTCCACCCGGTTTTGTGAGGCTACCCATCGCCCGCCCTCTCACTTGGGTTTCCTCCCTCCACCCGTCCTTCATCTTTAATGGCTTGCACTGTGATCCAGCCTCTCCAGCAGTGCACGCTTCATCCGGTAGATCTGCTTGGCAGTAGACAGGAACCGTCCACATGCCAGGAAGGACTTTTTTAAGGATTCTCTTGTGGATTGAATGAGGTTTTTTTTCTGGCGTAGTGGTGAGTGGGGCAGGGACTATCAAAGACGTGAAGGCGGGAGAGTAAAATGTGGCAAGTAGGGAAAGTTCATTGGTGGGGAGTTTGCAGACATTCACCTCAACTAGAGGAACACGGATGTTAGCTTGAGGATATTTTTAATGTGGAATTTCCATCCATCAGAAAAGTTGCACCAGGCAGAGGAGTAACTGGAACGATCCATAAAGCGACCACCCGTTAGGTAGCAGATCTAGCTAGCTCTATTGATCTATCGATCGATCAATAGATCTGTCTATCCAGCTTTCTCGTTATCTAGCTATCCAGCTATCGACCTATTCAGTAATCAATAATAATAATAATAATAATAATAATAATAATAATAATAATAATAATAATAATAATAAGCTCTCAAGGACTATCTATCTATCTATCTATCTATCTATCTATCTATCTATCTATCTATCTATCTATCTATCTATCTATCTATCTATCTATCTATCTATCTATCTATCTATCTATCTATCTATCTATCTATCTATCTATCTATCTATCTATCTATCTATCCCCATCTCCATCTCCATCTCTATCTCTATCTCTCTTTCTCTCTCTAGCTAGCCATCTATCCATCTAATAATAATAATAATAATAATAATAATAATAATAATAATAATAATAATACAGTAAAGTCTCGCTATATCGATATTCAAGGGAGTCCGAAAAAATATCGATATAACCGGGACTATCGATATATCCGACCCTGTTTGCATGTAATTTTCTCCGTGCGTGCATAGAAATAGTATCGATATAACCGGGACTATCGATATATCCGATATCGATATAACGAGACTTTACTGTAATAATAATACGGAATACATTTTATTTCAAGCACCTTTCAAATCTCTCATCTAGCGATCTACCTAGCTATACATGGATACCTAGCTATCTACCTAGCTATATATCTAGCTATCTACTTAGCTATCTATATCGCGACCTATCTACCTACCTGTCTAGCGACCTAGCTGCCTATCTTTCTAGCCAGATCTGCTAGCTCACAATTAACTACCTATCTAGCTAATGTGAGGTAGCTAGTTAGCTAATCCACCCTGTTATTTCATATCATGATGGCTAACCTCACGCTGACGTTAAACTAGCTAGGCTATACTGCCTTTAATTGTAGCTTTTGTCTAAAAATGACAGTAAATCCAGATACAATTTAGCTTTTTGGTTTTTATTCCCACCATTCTGTCGAATATGTTGATCCAGAAATCAATCTATATCTATAATAAGATAAGCTAACCGATGTTATGCTCTCCAAGTTTGTCTAAATTTGGAAATATCAACAGTAAATACACGGCTGCTTGCGGTGTGTTCGCTATCCATAATACAGCATAAAATTGAGATTAAAACGTAACTTTATGATGTGTGCTGGAGCGTGCTGTTCATGCCTTCCTGGGACAATTGAGCATCAGCATCCATCAATATCACATAATGGCTCCCTTCAAGAGTGGAAACACACGGAAAGAAGATGCCCCTCTTTATTAACTGTCATTATTCTCCGGGAATTTATATGTGCAAATAAATGGCCGGCACCACACGGGGCACAAATGCGTCCCTAGGTGACGGCAGCAGACGTGTAACGGCAGGCGAGACAAAATGGGTGAGAGAGGACCGGGGCGAGAGGACGGAGTATTTTCAGCGGGTCCCCGGGATGAAAAATCATCCCGGGCGTAAATGCAGATGTGGCCTCGGCCGCCCGTGTCAGTCGTCATTCGTCACTGTCAGCGAGGCCGCCTCTCATTAAGCGGCGCCGCTCCAGCCGCAACTTAATTTCCTTAAGAGGAGCAGACACCTGATTCAATTGTGAGCCCATTACGTACTTGTTTTGCGCCTCGCCCACAGGCCCTTTCACGCGACCCGACAAGAATACACCGCGGCTATATTAAATGTGGCCGACATAATTCCCAGACACATGATTCATGTGTCGCCCGCAGCGTCCATCGCTCACTGGACATGGTCTTGTGTCATCATCGCCTTATTGGGTCTGCTTTTTCTCACCGTCATAAGGGTGAATATTTTGTGAATTTTTACATGGGTACATGTCAGAGATGTTTGTTCGGACACTGTGAACAAAGGCTCGAACACAGGAAGATTGTATTTTACTGCCGGCAGGGGACGCAGCCATTCATACCCGACGCCCAACTTCTGTAGCCCTCTGCCAAGCTATTTATTGAGCGTATATGCAAATTGCAGTGATACATTAGTGAAACATTTTCTTCTTGATTTGAATACAACGCCCCTGGACGTCCCAAGTACCAACATCCATAAACAAACAGAACATAGACATTTTAATGGGTTGTCTTTCCATGGACTGATAGATGAACTCTTCTTTTACAAGAGTCTTGTACAACTACTCCCTTCCGCTCTGGTTTGGGTATCAACAAATACTCCTTTCCAACCGAGGCTCGATTTAGTACCTGAGGATGACAGTTTAACAGGCTGGTTCTTGTTCTTATCAAAGTGCACAAGAAACCATTGTGTATTGTCATCGCACATGTTCAACCAACTAAGCATATACATAACAGCATGAAACTTTTGAATATGATCACTTCTATTCTGTCCATTCTCCAACAGTACATTTCTGGAAAAGGTCCAGTATTTTTTGAGGAGAGGAGGTAATAATAATAATAATAATAATACATTTCGTTTATAATCAGAATCAGAATCAGAATCAGAATACCTTTATTCGTCCCGCAATGGGGAAATTTGCAGTCCACAGCAGCAATTGAAGAGGGATGGGGTTGGGGTGGGAGTGAAAGGATAGAAAACAAGATATTCTAAGCATAACAAAATAAATAAGCACATGTAAGTTGTACCTCTCAGATTTAATTACTAAAGGATATGGGTCTGGAGTTATGTGAGCTTGAAATAAGGGAGGCTGTACAAAATACAATATATACATAGTGGTTGATATGGCGCTTTATCAACAAAAGTGGCATTAAGCACCACCTTCTGCTTTGGTCCAGACACAAGATGGACTCCAATGCATATTTAGCCTATCTTATCTTAGTTTCGGCCATGAATGAAGATGGAAAATGTAACAATCAACCACGGATTTAGCGACAACAATAGGGGCAACCTACATTTCACTTAATGTTTGCTGGGATTACCGTGCGAGGCTAACGGCGGAGCATATCAAAATGCATATTTTTTTTTTTTTCTCTCGAGGTGCGGACACATTTCAAGTGGGATAAGTGATAAGTGTAAATCCGCAATGTAGCGACACCGATATGATTCCAGGTAACATAAAGCAATACAGACACTCCTCTACTTACGAACATTCAAATTACGAACAACGGTACATACGAACATTTTTACGGCTATGTCGAGAAATGTTCGGACAGAGATGCTGTAAGTTAGATTTTGTATTGTGAAGTTAAACTTCATTTTATTTATCTTATTACGTACACGCACATACTGTGTCTATGTCTTACATATGTAGTATTCTCTCCAGTTATACATGTGCATATCTTGATAGAGCATTTTTTTTATTAAATATTTATTTTCAGTACAAACCAATACATGTTACTTATACAAGCCTTCAACATACTTATATAAACCTTATATAAGCTTTAAACATACATTCCATACAAAGAACGTATGCCGTTCGTAAATTGGGGAGCGTCTGCATGATAACTCAAGCGACGTGTTGCCTATTGACACGTGTCCCTCGCCGCTTGTACCGTTGTTATATTATCACCACAGAGCGTGGCTTCTTGCCAAGAGCACATTAGAAAAACCCACTCCCGACGCCGCTCGTCTCTTCTTTTGGAGGATCACACGGCGTAAGATGTTCTGCGTTTGTCTAGTTGACAGCCGGTCTCCGTAGTTTACCCTTCAGCCTCACCTGTCAGTCGAGCCGTTGCCGGTGGAGACGGCTCGCCGTCCATTTAACGGATCGCTACGCTAATTTTATTGCCACACATTTTGTGATGTTTGATGCCCAAAAGGTTCATGGGTTCGTTTATCAACCATTTTGGACAAAAAGCTTACTGCTTTTCAGTCATTGGCTTCTCTTATATTGCCACCATCACAAAAAAAATGTTTTTTTTTCGCTAAATATAATTTTAGATAATTAAAGAAAAGCACAATTGTACTCTTCATTACAATACATTTCTGGAAATAAAAAGCAATGGCGGCAATTGAAATGATTTAATACAAATTCATGGACAAAATATAATAACCATTAATAATAATAACCACATTTTAAGCGCCTTTCAGACCAGCAGAGAAGGCCGTGCAGGCCCTGAAGGCCCACCACTGATAAACAAGTATAAGAATAATCATACCTGTCAACCTGCGAGACACTGTGACCTTACTAACGGCTCCATTTTGCCTTACATGTGTGTTACATGTGTAATAGTTCACTGCGCAATTTTACGAGCAAAATTTCACATGTAAGCATGAATACTTTTAACAAGTTCCAACATAATTCTAGCAATAATCAGGTATGTTCTTTGTTGTAGAACAGGGGTCGGGAACCTTTTTGACTAAGAGAGCCATAAAAGCACAATATTTAGAAATGTTTTTCAGTGAGAGCCACACACACACATACACACACGCACATGCACACACACGCAAACAAGCGCACACACACATATATATTTATATGTATATATAAATACACACACATATATATTTATATGTATATATGTGTGTGTGATTTCAACAAAATGTCAAAATGTATTATTTAAAATAACTTTGTGATAGTACTCACAATTAACATGAATGGTTTTCCGTTCTCCACGATTGGTAAAAATCCAGCCAAATGATCGGAAATAAAGTCAACTCACCGGGTCCATAGGCGAAGTTACTGCTAGCTAGCCTGCACACGGCTCATTCGCTTCCACACTTGCTTTCAGCTGTCTCTCGCAGAAGTATATTGATGCTAACGTTAGCACGAGGGTTGTCAAAGTGCCACTGACATTCAACTGTTTCATCAATGGTGTTGTTTCATTGCAAATTAGAATCAGAACCTTTTCTCTCCACAAAGGCGAATCATTCCATCCATTCAACCTGAAGTGTACGATACTCGATGTACAATACTTTTTTTACTCGTCTGGCTTATTTAAAAGGGGTGTTTACCTGTTTCGACATCAACGGCCACCTAGGTCAGTATCATCCAATCAAAATTGCTCTTTGAACATCGACCTGCCACCTTAGGTCAGTATCATCCAATCAAAATTGTGCTTTCAGCCAACTGCAGCCCAAACAGGAACTGCTGAGTGAAAAAGTGAGAATATGTATTTAGTTTTATCGGCGAGCCAGATGCAATCATCAAAAGAGCCATATACAATATGGCTCGCGAGCCATATTGTAGAGCATTTTGGCTTTTTTTTTGCTGAATTTGTCCAAAGCTAAAGAATTTGAATGTGTTCTTACAATGTAAAAAAAAAATCTGAATGATATTACAGCGGAAAAAAAACGGTGAAATGTTTAATTTAACAGATTTCAAAATAAAATCCCACTTGAACGGATGGAACTTGTCTTCTCGGAATGTTTGTTCCTTCTCACTTTGCACGGACTTGTTTTCTCGGTGGCTGATTTTGCTTTTCACGAGTAGCGCTATTTGTTATCGTTAACATGACTGCGAATATGTAATGAAGAAAACGGAATCAAAAATATCTGAAAATTAGATTGAACATTTTTTGTGTTTCCCGTACAAACCTTCTTGTATGCCGTACACGTCTATAAATGGGCAAACATTGTACAAAATATGGCAAAATACAGCCGGTTGACTGGTATAAATAATTGAATGATAATTAAAATGAATGTTACGAAGGCTAAGTTCTTTATTTTTGTTTTTCTGATTTTCCAATTCAATCTTTCAATTCCGATCGTTTGAAAGCTTTCTGTCTTGGCAACAATGAGACAATTTCTTTTTCCTCTTGTGCCTTTTCTTCTCCATGTTTTTTTGTGTAATCCATCTGTTTCGGTGGAGGATTCCCCTTCCCCTCACCCAACTCTCACCACCCCACCCCAACTTGTCCTCTCCCTCTCCAGGAGCATCAAAAGCATGAGGACCCACACAGTGTGTTTGAAGAGCCCACCGAGGCTCCCCGATGGGTGGTGAAGCGGCAGATGCTGGAAAGTGCGGCGCCTCCATCGAGGCGGCAGCAAGCAGCAGCCTTCTTATCTGCTTTTGTAGCTTTGGCGGCTCCGGAAGCCAATGCCTCGATTCTGTTGTCGGATTTGGGCGCTTTGCGGAATGTCTCATTTCCTGCTTGTTTGCCTTTCGCGATCATCGGGGTAAAAACTGCGGCTGCCGCCGTGCTGACTCCATTGCTAGCACACCTGCTTGCATTGTTTTGACATATTTTTTTTACACTTTTAAAGGACAACCGACACCATTTTTTTGTTTCCTAACTGACATCAGAAAAACGTTTTATAGCATCTAAAATACTCAAAACACGCAGGCTGATATTTTTAGTCAAATGCAAAACAGCAATAAAAATGACTTAAAGTGTCCCAAAACTACTTGAAAATGACCTCGGAGATGCCGACTTTCAGAAGGTTCCGCCCCCTTGTTCATGACATCACGCCAGGATGTCTTGCCTTGCTCTCGAATCAAAACAATGGCTTCAGATTCGGAGATGCTTTCTTGTTACTCATCCAGTTATGAATATGATTCAAATAGTTCTGAAGAGGAAAGCATACATGTTTGCAATCGGTTAAAGAAGTACTTGCATATCAATTCGAGCCGTCAATAACACCAATGTACCGTCCCAAAAGTGCACAAGATGGCGCCCAAGCTCCGTTGGAAATGGGCTGATTTGTCTGCTGGGAATTTGTGTCAGCTCATCTCAAATAGTAGTCTTGGTGCAACACACAACGATTCACCATTGCGTTATTTATGTGTTTTCCTTCTAATTTCGCCATCAACACGGATCAACACGAAGTTTTCAGAGCAAACAAAGTACCCAAAATGCATTGTGTGTCGCTTTCTCGGTCTGGGGCGTTCCAGACGTGACGTCACGTCAGGCGTCGTCATCAACTCGAAAACAAGACTTCCTGAATATTCAGCGCGAGTCTTAAAACGTGAAATGTAGCTATATGCGGTGGAATCTTTGTAAAATACGCTCAGTAGAAGTCATTTCAAGTGATTGTACAAACTATGGACACAACTTGTCTTGAGGCGACCGTTGTCCTTTGAATACATTGTTGTTTAAATAATAATATTCATCATCTGGTAGTTACGATCAGTATAATAGAGCAAGTATGAAAGGTAAAAGGACGGGTAGAAATTCAAACCGAACTTTTCAATTGCTGCCATGACGCGGATTCTTAAATTTTCATTCAAGTCAACCATTTTGGACAGTTGCACACTTTGTGGGAAGAGTTTGAACAAGATCTTTTTCTGCTGCTGTTGCATGAAGAAAGGCCCATACTACAAACTCAATGTTCAAAGAAAACACGCAGCTATAGCATCCATTGACACAAAGAGACTGTGTCACATCTCCTGTCCCACGTAAATCCGCTTTAATTCCAAGCCGCGTCATTTCCACAAACGCATCGGCGCTCTGCGCTAACGCTCCTTTCTTCTCAAGTATCAAGTACCTTCAAGTATCATACGATAGATTGAAGAAGTCGCTGTTTCAAAAGTGCTTCAACGTCAATGTTTTCTTTTTGACAATATCGAAAGGACAATATTTCTTGACATGGTTAGCACACCTCCAGAAACTGAAAGTCTGCTCACTCACGACTAGCAGAACCACATCGTTTTCTTCCTTCCTGTCAGCGAAGTCTTCACATGTCTCAAACTTTTTAAATGACCATGTCATTTAAATGTCGCCACCATCCAAAGTCACAACAATCAGTCCGAATACTTTGTATGGTCTTCCTCAGGGCAACATACTCGATCCATTTGTTTTTGTACTAAGATAAAACTCTCTTCATCCCATATGAGTTTCCCTGAATGTCATCAAACCCGTGACAGCGGACCGTTCCATCTACTTTTTGCCTCCAGTTATGACTTCGCCGGGTACTTTGATTTTCTTTTTAACTTCATTGACTTCACTTTGAACTTGTACGACAATTCCAAGTGTCAAAATGTTGCTTGAACCGCTTTTCGGCTTTATGATCGTGACAGACTTCATCCCAGGACGGATTAATTAACTTTGTATTATTTCCGTTGAAGGTGTCTGATATTGCTTTGGAGGTTTCCGCTGTAGTTTGAATGTTTCCCTTTTTATCATTGCCGCTAGGTGCGCTTTTATAATTGAGCATTACAGCTCCATGATCATATTTCATTCAACAACTATTTAAAATGCAAAATTCTTCATATTGTAGGCTTGTGAGTCGTGTGTGTGTGTGGGCCGCCCGTTCGTTCCCCCATCCAAAAAGGGACCCCTAATGAAAGTCTCTACACATGTAATCCTTGTCAATGAATTGAGGCTTTTTTTTTAACATTATTAATGAAGATTTCAGTCGATATTGCAGCGAGTTTCTCATGTGCCTCTTCACTGCTCCCAAAGCTCATAAGCGAATCGCACGTCTAATGATTTAATTAATAGCATTGTGTCCCGCACATGAAACGCTTCTATTTAATCAGCAAAACGGTAGGGAAGTGAGATCAGGGAGGGATGGGGTGGAGGGGCGGGGGTGGGGGGGGTTGACTGTCATCGCTTTCCTCGCTAAGATACTAGTAGTAAGCCCTGGGACCTCCGCATTTAATTGAGATTTAATAAATAAATGTGGTTAGAGTAATCCCTGGATCCTTCCCCTCAGAGCTGTGTGTGGGGGATGAGGCGGGGCAGTATGAGATCATTGGTTCTTTACATAAGACATCATGACTTGCAACTGTTGCAAAACAATTTTTTTTTCCTGGTACTAAATCTTAGATTATAAAACGTTTTTTTCCTGAAGCTAATCTTTAAAATGGGCAATCTAAAATGGCCGACGCTTGGTAGATTTTAGGTTTTTGAGTTTTTTTGGGCGGGGGTAATTTTCTTTACCCGGTTTGTCTCATGTATTTCGATTTCACACCGACCTTTTCTCGGAGTGCCAGCTAAATATTCCTCAGTCTCGTGAACCGTACCATTAAAGTGGACCCCATCAGTAGTGGTTGGGAGAGCGGGGGGGGGGGGGGGGGGGGGGGGGGGTGATTGCTAGCTGACGAGATAGCAAATAGATAGACTGCTAATAGATAGCTAACTAGATAGATAGCTAGCTCGATAACTAGCTAGTGATATAGCAAATAGATGGATAGCTAGCTAGCGAGATAGCTAATAGATAACTAACTAGATAGATGGCTAGCTAGATACATAGCTAGCGATATTGCTAATAGATAGCAAATAGATAGATAGCGAGATAGCTAATGGATGGCAAATAGATGGCTGACTGGATTGATCGATAGGTAGTTAGCGATATTGCTAATATATAGCAAATAGCTAGATAGATAGCAAAGCTACATAGCCAGCTAGATAGCCAGCTACATAGATGGCTAGCTATTAGTTATCTATTGGCCAGCTAGCTAGCTTTCTATCTGTTTGAGTTGACGGCGGGCTGCCCCGACTGCCCCGGTTCCGGGTTAAATAAACGCTGGTGCGTGTGGCTGCCGCTGCTCACCCACAGGAAAACTGATCCTCTGACTGTAAAGTGACCTTGAGAGTTTTGAAAGGCGCTTAGAAATCAAATGTATTATTATTATTATTATTATTATTATTATTATTACTATTATTACTATTATTATTACAGTAAAGTCTCGTTATATCGATATTCTCGGGAGTCGGAAAAAATATCGATATAACCGGACTATCGATATATCCGATCCTGCGGCATGTAAATTTTCTCCTTGCGTTCATAGAAATAGTATCGTAATAAGCAGTACTATCGATAGAACCAATATCGATATAACGAGACTTTACTGTATTATTATTTTGTTGTCAATCAATTGTTTGTGATTCCATGGTGACTTTCGCTAGTTCTTTTTTCACACTTGGTATTCTGACCCAGCTTGCCCTGATCTAGTTTCAGAGTAGACTAGTCTTATTGTTATTATTTATTTTTTGTCAAGATTGCAAAAAACGGTTAATATTTGGTCATGTGTCGCTTTGTGAAAAACAACAAATGTTTGTTTTGACACATTTGCACCAAAATTCCTGGAAAGTAACAAACAAACAAAAATCACGGCCAGTTTCAGTTTTCAGTTTGGATGATTGATACAGAATTAAAGAGGAAGTCGGCCGTTTTGGTTTTAAATAAGTGAATGTCATTCAATCATTCACTGCCATTCACCAATTTATTCTGGAATTTAAAATATAACGTCGAGCGCCATTCCCGAATTTGTTCTGGTTTTGGTTTTTGTTGCTTAGGTGCTGATAAAGTGCTGGCCATGGCCTCTGGCAAAGTTTTTTTCCCTTCCACAAGGGGCAACATCTCCCTTTTTCCCATGTTAGCGCTTTGTTACAGCTTCAGCTGTTGTTAAAGCGCTATGTAAACCAATATGTATGGATTGCATTGTATTTTGGACAGCCACCCTCATTTCAGCTCAGATAACCCCAGACCCATATAATTTAGGAATTGACTTTTTTCTGGTGAAAGAAGAGAGTCAAAGGGTTCTAATGCTGTATTGAATTTTTTTGTAGTCCTAAAAGTCAATATTCTGTGCGTCCTGGAATTCAAGTGACAATGACAAAAACCCTGGCACTGCGGTGGACACATTTTTGCACATATCTGGTAGTGAATGAGTTAAAAACTGCAATTCGAGAGTGGAAAAAAATATCCCTCGATTTAAATCATTATTTTAGCAGTTTCAAGCTGAATCCCCTCAATGTGTAGCGCGACATCGCCAGTCAAGTGTCATCTTTGAAATCCACTTAAACACACACACTCAGGCTCACTTTAAGCTGAATGAAAAGAGTTTAGAGTGTGTTAAGCTCAGTCGGGGCAGCCCGCCATCCGTCGGCCATCATTTATTGAAGATGGCCTTTTGGACAACGAAAAAAAAGAGATAAAAAAAGAGAGAAAAAGAAGATGACGCCTAATGAAATGATCAACGTTGTTGAATTAATGATGAATGGGATGAAGAAAAGGCAAAGGGGGCTCTCTCGACGGAGTCAAGAGTGGAGCGCTGCTTCATTAGCCATGCGGTCTCATCACGTCCTCTCCTGGACGAGATGCCGACACTGGCAGGCGAGTGAGGGGGCAGCCGAGGGAGGGGGGGGTAAAAGAGATATCCTGGACCTGCCGATGGATCCTGTTTAAAAAAAAAAACACCTTGATCTTTGATCTTCTTTTCCTGCCTGCGACATCTGCTGACTTGCCTCATTTATCACATCACTTTTTTGTTTTTGCATCTTTTTTTTGAAGACGAAAGACAACTCGCCCCGATCACCACTTTTTTTCTTTTTTTTTTACCCCCACTTCCTTAATATAAATTTTCTCCTTGCATCTCTGCGGATAGCACATGCAAATGATGAGAACGGAGCTCCCGCTTTCGTCGTCAGGGTCTCATTAGGTAGAGTCCAGCCGCTGATTATTCTTCAGCCAAAGAAAATATCTGGACCGTCGAAATTCCTTTCTGGCGACTGGAACGATGGATACGTCGTCTTTTTCGGGAACTCCTGTTCTGCTGATGTTCGAGACAGAGTCAAATAGATAAGCTGAGCCGCGGTGTTGTTGGATGCAGGGCTTTGAATGAGACAGTTTCACTTGCAGTTTTGAAACATGTCCAATAAAATCAAGTCAAAATGGTGCTTGAAATAGATAAGAATTATTTTAAAGGCAACATATGTTTTAATTGCTGATTCTGATGGATTAATTAACATTCACTGCGATTACAGAGTACATTTGTCAACTATGTTTTACTGAAACAAATTTATCGGCCCGCAGCCACAAGTAGATAGCGTTGATCAACATTCTTTTATTTGATAGATTTGTTGTCTAAAATTGTCGAACACAATATTTTGTTGGTTCCGATGATGCTCAAAAATGGCTACCGTTGAATGAAAAAAAAAATATTTCAAAATCAAACAGTGTGTTGTTTATCAAAAGCGATATCTACTTCTTCTACTTTCATTTCTTTCATAACTTTGCTGCTGTGAAATGTAAATTTCTCCACTGCGAGACTAATAAAGGCAAATCCAATCCAATCCAATCCAATCATTTTACCACATGAAAAATTAAAATTATTCAACATGAAAACGAATACTGGCTCAAGACAACAGAAACCCTTAAAATGTATTTTGTTTTTTTAACTCTTTCACTGCCAGACGTGCAAAAATGTATCCATTCCAGTGAATTCCAGGACCCACAGAATATTGAGTTTTAGGACTACATTAACATTCAATGTGTCACGGTTTGCGAGGCGGTGGATGGTTGTGGATCCCCAAAAAAGCAGGCGGGAGGGAGGAGCAGGGAGTATTTGACAAATTGTATTAAAATAAATCTCAAACAACAAAGTAGCAAACAAAACCATGAGTAAAATTTGACAATAGAAACAAACCTGACAGGGTGAAAAAAACAGAATGACCCGACACCAAACTGTCGTGCCGGGATTTCTTTTAACTGCCACTGAATGAAACGACCAACACCTGTGCAGCTGCAGGTGGGGCCGACAGCGCCACCCATTCTTCACCAACCAGAACGTGACACAATGCGGCGTAAGAAACCTTAAACTATCTTATTTCATCAGAAAAAAATAGTTAATTCCTAAGTTATATGGGTATGTGGTTATATGAGCTTGAAATGATGATGGCTGTCCAAAATACAATGCAATACATACTTATTGGTTTGTATAGCACTTTAACAACAGCTGAAGCTGGAAAAAGTACTAACATGGAAAAAAAGGCAAATGCCGTTTCCTTGTGGAAAGGAAAAACATTGCCATAGGCCATGGCCAGCGCTTTATCAGCACCCATACATGAAAAAACAAAACCGAGAATGGGGCTCTCCGTCATATTTTCAATTCCCGAATAAATTTGTGAATGGCAGTGAATGAGTTCATCGCAACAAAATCTCACTCGTGAAGTCTGGGATTTCAATTTTTTTATTTTTTATTTTTTTGTATCCGGAAAAAATGCCTTTGATTATATTTTGCTAAGAATATCGATGGTCATCTTTTACTCACATCTTACTTACATCCTTTTAGCATTTCAAACAACTCCTCTCGTGACTCAGGAAACGGATGACGCACCAAGCGGGAGTCAGCAAACGCAACGCAGAGTCCCCTTGACGTGATAATCTGATCTGAAAGGAGGATTCAATTATTAAATGGTGACACGACCGAGTGTCATGAAAGCAAATTGTCGAGCGTGGTCACAGGTGCCCGTCGGATCCCCGACCTCCACCCCCTCCCACTACCCTGCTCTGAATTGATCCTCATCCAAATTAGGTGCGTCCTCTGAGGGCTCCGTCAATACCATTGACTCCTTTTATGAGGGTCATCAAACAACCATTAGCGGGGGGGTTTGGTGAAGGGAGAGGCTGCCCAGGGTGACTGATGAGCTAGGGAGGGGGAGGCGGCATCTGAGCGGGCCAGGGGGTCGGAGAGGAGAGCTTGGTTATTGAGTGCCGAGGTCAATAGTTAAGCAAATTCAGGTTAATTTGTGGCGGAAGGGAGCGGCTTGCATCAAATTATATATCTATATCTATATGTATATATCAAAAAAACAGACTCACTGTTCACAAAGATATGTACACTACTCAACTTTCTCACTTCAAGAACTGTATCTCTCATGCAAAATCACAATACTACTCTCGACTCATTGACTCAAATACTGGAAATACTCGGGCTCTCTTTGCTCTATCTAACAAAATCATTCAACCCTCTGTATCCTTCCCCCCTCCCTTTTATTCCTCTGACACCTGCAATACTTTCCTTCTATTCTTTTTGGAAAAAGTCAACAAAATCCACCACCATCTTGACTCCTCTGTAACCCTCCCCTCCCCCAACCTTCCTACCCCCTGTCATGTCTTATCTTCTTTTGAACTCCTTCATCCATCTATAATCTCGGACCTCATAACTAAATCCAAGAATTCTTCTTGTCAATTAGATGCCCTCCCAACAGTTCTGGGCAAATCCTGCTTACTATCTCTCCTTCGATTCATTTCAGCCATTATTCAGTACAGTTATTGTCCCTGTGCCCCTCAACACTGCAGCTGTCACACCAATTCTTAAAAAGTCTGGATCTGATCCCAATGACTTCAATAACCTTTGCCCCATTTCTCACCTTCCTTTTATTTCCAAAATCCTTGAAAAAGTTGTTTCCTCCCAGCTACACTCTCACCTCTCCCAGAACGATCTCTACGAACCATTCCAATCTGGTTTCCGCCTCCACCCCAGTACAGAATCAGCTCTCTTAAAAGTCACAAACAGTCTTCTTTTGGCAGCTGACGCCGGTTTACTCTCCATCCTCATCTTTCTTGAATTTACCGCAGCTTTTGACACAATTTCTCACCCCATCCTCCTTGACAGACTTTCCTCCACAAGGATCACGACACACCCCTACGCTGGTTCCACTCTTATTTCTCTGGCCGCTCTCAGTTCATCCAAATTAACTCCTTCACTTCACAGTTCTCTCCTGTATCTTCTGGTGTGCCCCAAGGCTCTGTCCCGGGAGCCCTCCTCCTTATTACCTTCTTCCCCATGGCAATATTTTCCGTATACAGTGAGACCTCAACTTACAAACAGCTTATCTTACAAACTTTTCGTCTTAAGAACCTCTAATTTATGAAAATTAAACCTTATAATAAGCACTATTTTCATAATACACACCCACTACGGCTGGCGGAATGATCTTCGGCGGAAGCACACGACCGAACAGCGCTCCAGCCGGCGCTACTTTGCACACCCCCTCTCATTGAATGCACACGTCGATCGCCTACTTGGAGCTTTTTGCTGATAAATTTACTATGATGGGACCGAAAAAAAAAAACCACCACAGGCTCGTGTTCAGCCCAGGAAGACACAAAATAAAATCACCGTCGCTGAGAAGGAGATAATTGAAAAACACGAACGAGGTGTGCGTTTGTGTGATTTAGTGGCCGAAATAAACAAATAAACAAAAAATGAGTAGATGAATGGACAAATAAATACATTATTTCCACCAATAAGTCAACAAATAAACAAAAAATACATCGATAAATACATACATAAAAATGAAGAACATTTTTTGTCTTGCACTTTCTTTAAAAGAGGACTAATAATTTCCACCCCCAAAAATAATTTCCACCCCCCAAAAAAAACCTGACTGACGTATTTTCTATCAAGAAAACACAACTAGGACTATTTTTTTGTGGCCGAAAATATTGAGCAATTTTTGTTACTATACTATTCATCCTCCCCAAATTTTAAACGAGGCCCACCAATCGGTAACGGCGATCCTCCGCCAAGCATTTCCGCCGACGGCCGGATGGCGAATTTGAAGACAAAGTCACTCGTTTTGATTTGAAGCCCCGCCTCAAACGAAGGAAGCCATTTGAAGTCTACCGTTATTTGGAAGCTTTCTCAGCCCGCTCAATCGAGGCCTTGGGTTTGATAACGTTGTCTTCTTATAAGAATTTCTCCACTGTGCGACTAATAAAGGCAAATCCAAAATCCAATACTTCCCCCCCTAAAAAAACAAACAAACAACAAAACATCCATGAAACAAACGAAGAAGAAAAGAACAAAACAAAGCTGATCTACCAACTATAGACAGACGAAAGAAAATGCCCCGGAGTATTCCCCACGATAGCTCGCTGGTATTAACCGAGCAACTCTTTTTGAAAAAGGCAACGCCAACGCGATGGGGGCGTAAACAACCCGTCAGACGCTTGTCAACCACTCGCACTTTGTCAATTACATCTCAGACGCACATCCCCCGGCCTGATTAACATGCGGCGTTTTAAATCTAATTGTTGCGGGGAGAGAAAAAGAACTGTGTTTTATGTTGCCGCAGTGGTAATAGGCGACGATAGATGCATAAAATTAGCATACATTTCCCCGGACTCAGAGAATATGCCGTCGTTGTGCCACAGAGAATTGCTGTAAGTTAGTGGAAGTTAATTTCATTATCTCCTTCTCCTCCTCCTTCTCCTGGTTTAAAAGCCTCGCCACTTTGCAATAATTGCAAAACAGAATAAAAGATTAGCCCGGGACACCATGACGGCCGTTAATAAAGTGTGATGGAATGTGAGCGTTCCAGAGCGGGAACCAATTACGGCAGCCAATCTCTGGCAGAGGGAATGCGGCGAGGGGGGGGGGGGGGTGCATTGATGGAATGGCCGGTTTAAACTCTGGGAACCAATGGGGAGCTAGCAGGCTAATTGTAGCAAGCTAATTATAGTAAGCTAATTTTCAGAGTTTAAGGGGTGGGGCATTGATGGAACAGCCGGTTTAAACTCTGTAGCTCAAGTAACCAATGGGGAGCGAGCAGGCTAATTGTAGCCAGCTAATTGTAGTTCGCTAATTTTTGGTAGGTAGGTAGGTAGGTAGAGAGAGAGAGAGAGAGAGAGAGATAGATAGATAGATAGATAGATAGATAGATAGATAGATAGATAGATAGATAGATAGATAGATAGATAGATAGATAGATAGATAGATAGATAGATAGATAGATAGATACAATAATCAATAGAATACAATTATAAATAGAAACAAGAGATAGAACTACACAGAAAATGCAATTTTAAAGAGATGGGATTTGAAGGTGGGAAGAGTATCGATGTTACGAATGTTTGGAGGAAATGAGTTCCAGAGTAGATAGATAGATTCCAGGGTGAATGAACGCTGGCACGCTGGCACCCACAGAAAAAAATATCCTGTAACGGTAAAGTGACCTTGAGAGTTTTGAAAGGCGCTTATAAAGAAAATGTATTATTATTATTATAAAACTATTTGGGACGAATCCGTGAGCGGCTAAGCTAGCAGTGTAGGAAAACAATCGTCATGCTTAAAGGACAACCGATGCCCCCGGACAAGTTGTAATTTGTAAAATCACTTCAAATGACTTCTACTGAGCGAATTTTACAAAGATTCCACCGCTTGTAGCTGTATTTTACGTTTTAAGACTTGCACGGAATATTCAGGAAGTCTTGTTTTCGAGTTGATGACGACGCCTGACGTGACGTCCTGTCTGGAATGCCCCTGACCGAGAAAGCGACACACAGTGCATTTTGCGTACTTGGTTTAATCGTAAAATTTTGTGTTGATCCTTATTCATGGCGAAATTAAAAGGAAAACACATAAATAACGCGATGGTGAATCGTTGCACCAAGACTACTATTTGATACTAGTTGACACAAATTCCCAGCAGACAAATCAGCCCATTTCCAACGGAGCTTGGGTGCCATCTTGTGCATTTTCTGGGTGCTACATTGGAGTCCAGACGCCTTAAAATGAGATGGAATGACTTCTTTAATCGATTGCAAACATTTATGCTATCCTCTTTAGAACTATTTGAATCATATTCAAAACTGGACGAGTAACAAGAAAGCATCTTCTCCAAATCTGAAGCCATTGTTTTGATTCTAGAGCACGGCAAGACGTCCTGGAGTGACGTCACGAACAAGGGGGCGGGACCTTCTGAAACTGCATCTCAGAGGGCATTTTGAAGTAGTTTTGGGACGCTTTAACTCATTTTTATTGGTGTTTTGCATTTGATAAAAATATCAGCCTGCGTGTTTTGGGTATTTTAGATGCTATAAAACGTTTTTTTTTTTATGTCAGTTAGGAAACAAAAAAATGGTGTGGGTTGTCCTTTAAGAAAGGGAGATAACTTGACCAATTTTGTTCCAACATTCGGAATAAGCAAAATAGTACCCCAACTACTGTACTTTCGAATACATCAGAAGCTAATAATGCTAATCTGTACATTAGACAACAATGTGTCTCTGCTTCTCATATCGGCTTCCTGACAAATTTCCAAATTATGGGAAAGTTAAGATACAGGCTCGCATTTAAGACATATTTTTGAGACACATCAACATAGTTCTTAAGCAACAAATGCTGTGTCCTGACCAAATATGCGGAATTTGCATTTGACCGCATAAGAATGAAAAAGGTTTTTTGGGCGGGAGTTCTTTGATGGACGTCATAAAATGTCAAGCAGCCCATGGATGGAATGGAACGCACTTAACTGGGTTAGAAAGCTAGCGTAGCGATTTCGTCTCATCAAAAACAATGCGGCAGCTCCTTTGTCGTCAAACTCTTCAGAACGTCATTGCATATTCATGCCGGTGTATTTAAACCATTTCTGCTAGGATAAGCATGCAAGCGCAGCGGCTCGGCTGTCACTCCCCTCGCTGTTTTTTGCTACTTGAACTTAGTGGGGAGCATTTCATATTCCTGACGCTAGACGTGTAGCGGCGGGGCGAGGTTTAAGGAAGCCTCAATGGAGGTTCTATGGCGGCTCGCGGGCCTCCGGATGCTTTCAACGGAATGATTATTGCAATCGGAGCAGTCGATATGACACCGCGCTGTGAGATATTGAAAGCATTCCTCTCCGCCAAGAAAGCGTTGAGCGCAACGCTCGGAAATGGTGACATGGGATGATGGAGCACGTGAAAGATGCACAGGCGGAAAGATTGACACCGTGAATATTTGTCTTTCACACGGTTATCTTGAATTGCTCATCCTCAACAAAGGCTGACGTTTTAACAATCGTGTAAAACAAAACGACGCCCACCAAAAAAAAAAAAAAAAAATGTTGTGTAATTTTAGGTTTAAAAAAAATTACAACGTGAACACTTCGTGTAAAGTGTGAGGGGTACACCAAATGTGCTCCCACTTTGCACTGAACCATTAGCAATTTACCATATCAGCCCTGCCATGAATTACCTTAATTAAAAACATCACCCGCAGCTCTCGCTATTGATCTCCGACGCGTTAAATCAAAAGTAATGTTGGACAGTTAGCCAAGGAAAACGATGGCTGATTAATCAAGTGCTGCTCAATCGCCTTTTTTTAAAAACTTTGAAAAAAAAAATCTTTCCTTTTTCTTTCAAACTTGACGATTTTGTATTTTTAATCACCCTTCAGCCCTTCCAACGCCCCCCTTAGCGCTCTATTTGATGTTTTGTAACTTTTTCATGTGTTGCCAGTGGACAGCCCCAACCCGTTGCAAAAACAATGAGACGCTTCCCTTCTCAGTGTGGCGAGGGCGCGTCTGAATATTTTGCCATTGATGAATGCCGCGCACACTGTAATAAATCTTCCTGCGCGGGAGACCTGAGTGATGTCATCATGGCGGAACGATGACCGACCTCGAGCAATATATCCCCAAACCGCAGCAGCGGGGGCAAATTAAAAACAAAAAAAAATTGGAAAGGCCTTCGGCATTGCCTGTGTTAAATATTACAGCGATGTTTACCCACAAGTTGCCGGGGGGAGTTTGAGGGTAGTGTGTGGGGGGGGGAGGGCATGTTTATGGTCAAACCGTGGCGTGTGTCAAGCTAGTTAAATCGGGATATTTGATCACTTGTTGTTTTGACTGCCGTTTTCATTCGTGGCCAAGACTTCATAATACATGAAGACATTACGTAGTGATGAAGAAGCTTGGCAGCCAAGTCGAGGAGCTCCCAGGCATCTTTTCCTGGGATAAAACTTGAAGAGAGTTTTTTTTTTTTTTTTTTTTTTGCAGGGGGGGTGGGCGGTGAGTAGGAAGTTGGATAGCATTGAGCGCATTTGATAGCAAAAACGGGTTGGTATCATTTTAAATGCATTGTCAAGCATTGGCTTTCAAAATAAAGGTCTTACAGATGCTCGAGTCGAAATATTGGGCTAAACTTTGCTGTCCCTGACTTGCGATAAGCCCTCAATCGCAATTTGTCACTTCCAAAATACTTATATACATACTAGTTTAAATTTGTGAATCTCAAAAATGGTGCAGGGGGGGTAAACTCCACCAAAATCTTTGCCGGAGACTGAGTTGAGCATTGTTATGGTTTTGCGCTCTAATGCGGTAATTCTAAAATTATTTAGACACTTGACCCAAGTTGAATTCAAACATCACCGTACTTTATCTTTAGCATTTCATTTCAGAAGAAAAATAAATAAATACATAAATAGTTACTTAGCGAACTAACTAGCGAACTAGCTAACTAACATCCAACTA
Source organism: Hippocampus bargibanti (assembly GCF_051943395.1). Taxonomy (NCBI): domain Eukaryota; kingdom Metazoa; phylum Chordata; class Actinopteri; order Syngnathiformes; family Syngnathidae; genus Hippocampus; species Hippocampus bargibanti. Next base: position 12,804,294 of record NC_142743.1, on the reverse strand, counting down.
ACTAACTAAGTTAATAGATAAATAAATAAATGCACACGTAAACAATCAAATAAATATATATACACAAATAAATAGATACATAATGAATAAATGCGTAAATAATAAACCAAATACATCAATGAAGAAACAAACAAACAAATAAATACAAATAAATAAATTAAAAAATAACAAATAAATACATGAATACACAAATAAACAATGAAATAAATAAATGAATACACCAATAAATAAATAGATAAATGAATACATGAATAATGAATAAATAAATAATCAAAGAATCAATCAAATAAATACAAAAACAAATAAACAAATAAATAAATACATAAATGAATAAATAAATAAATACACAAAGCGGCCCGGTAGTCGAGTGGTTAGCACACCGGCTGCACAGTGCAGAGGTCGCCGGTTCGCGTCCTGGTCCGGCCTCCCTGTGTGGGGTTTGCATGTTCTCCCTGGGCCCGCGTGGGTTTTCTTCGGGTCTTCCGGTTTCCTCCCACACTCCAAAAACATGCATGGCAGGCAGATTGCACTCCAAATTGTCCCTAGGTGTGAGAGTGAGAGTGACTGTTGTACGTCTTTGTGTGCCCGGCGATTGGCTGGCAACCAATTCAAGGTGTCCCCCGCCTCATGCCCGAAGACAGCTGAGATAGGCTCCAGCACCCCCCACGACCCTAATGAGGAATAAGCGGTACGGAAAATGGATGGATGGACAAATACACAAATAAATAACTAGACACAGTAAATAAATAAATAATGAATAAATACATAAAGAATAAATAATCAACAAAATAAATAAATAAATAAATAAAATAAATTCATAAAAAAACAAGTCCAGATAAATAAATAACTAAATAAATAACTAAATAACTACATAAATAACAAATGAAACCCAAGCTAACATATAGAAGCCTCTCATTGTTTTTTTTTTATTTTTTTAAGTGAACCTTTCGTGAGCGCTCGCCGCGTTTCCTGTTTCAGGTGCTGCAGCGATCTAACAAAAGGTTACAAAGGAAAAGAGGAGAAACTTGTGTCCTGGTTTCCCTACTCTATAATGATCACTTGAAAGTGTGTGTTTTTACCCCGCCATCCCCACCCTCCCCCTTCTGGTAACGGTGTGTGTGAGATGAAAGGTAGTTCCGGGGCTAGTGCACCCGGCGCACATCTGACTGAGGCAGGTGTTAGAAATGTAGATGGCTGGCGGAGACTAAAGACAATACAAATTTGAAGTGAAACGCTCCTGGCACACCTCCTCTGTTCTTAACGCGTCAAGCCCCGGGCCCATCCATTATTCATGCCATTGTGCGTTTCGTCGCCGAGGTGGAGGTGTCTGTTGCACTTAAAGAGGCACCAGCGCCACCTCGCTTGGCAGAGCGACGCACGCAAACGCAAAAGGACCCCCTCCCCCCTTCCCTTGTTCTGCCTGAGCCTTCCTAATGATGGGATCAGGGGGCGAGAATTGGTGGCTCAAGCGCAGAAGAGAAAGCAAAAGATGATGATGGGTGAAGAGGTGGTGGTGCGGGGAGCATTTTTGTACACTGGGGGTATTTTTCAAAGCAGCTCCGAGTTGAAGCCATTGGGAGACTCCTTTGACTTTAATCTTGGGCTTGCTTCTTTGAAAAATTACGAGCGAGGACCACGGTTGCTTCATTAAAAGACACACTCTGTTTCTTGTGTAGTATCAGCCAGATTCCCCCCTCAGTTTTTTTCATATATTTTTGTGCATGCACTGCTGATTTCAGCTTTCTGAGTGCTTGTCAAAAGCACATTGAGTCAGTTTGAAAATTTGACACGTGAATGCTAATTGTCATCCTTTCAATATGGACTCACTGGAGCATTTACTGAGGCAATTTTTTTTGCAAAATAAAACAAAAAAACGGACTTCATCCTGTAAACTTTCTTCTTCATCCTTTCCCAAGGACATATCGCATCAAATGTATTTATACAGCCCCCTCAAAAAAGCTTCATGTGCCTAAAGTTGAGAAATATTGACCACATTCCCCCAATTTTAATCTTAAGGGGTGCAAGCAAAAACTGGAAAAAAAACTGGCATAAAATGTCTGTGTAAGCTCTCAGTCGTACAGGAGTGGTCCATCGATGAAAACGTTTCTTCAGCCGTCATCTGTACTTCTCTGAAAGTGTCGGACATTTCGCTAGTCATCCGAGAAGCTTCGTCAGTGAACTAAGATTTTGCTGGTAGCTCTTGCCCTATGTAAAAAAATAACCTTGACATTTCTACTGAGATGGTGACTCTAATCTGGATCAAAATATCAAATTATCATATGTACTAAATTGTTTTGTACAATAATACATGAAAAGGACATCAACAGGTTTAGATGTTATGATCCGCTCAAAGTGTTGTGGGGGGGGGGGTGCTAAGTGGGCTGTCACCTACCAAAATCGAGATAAGCTTTGGCCACAAAACAACATGGTGCCCACCGTGTGCGCACTTATGGGATTGCCAGCCCGCAGAAGAATGGCGGCTTACTAATGGTGATTTGACACAGTTTGACGGACGAAACCCGTTGAAGGGGCTTTGCTAGCGAGGCTTTGTTGACGGATCGCCTGATCAAAGTACCCGGCGTGTCTCTTTGTTTGTTTCATGTGCTGGCGAGCCACAGTTGGGCTCTTTGACGAATTGAAAAAAAACAAACAAAAAAAAAAAAAACAGCGGACAACTGAGACCACACGGTGTGCACATACCCCCTTGCTCAAAGGGAAGGTGGCTGCCATTTGTGTTTGCTAACCTTATTCAGTCAAACAAATTGACTGGGTTGAATGAAGGAGTGTTAACCTTTTCAAGCGATACGTCCGAGCTGTCGGCTTTAAAAGTCACATGATACGTTTTGGTTCGTTTTAATTCGACGCCAAGCGAGCAAATCCAAGCAATTAATATCTCCTTTTCTTCTGTCACAATAAACGCTTGTTTTTCCAACTCCGATGATGTGGAAAGCCCCACAATCCAAAATCGATTTTAATATTAAAACCTTATTCATACTATCCATTTAAAATGGGAGTTTCTGAGCTTGAAATGAGGGCAGCTGTCCAAAATACAATACATCCATCCATCCATTTTCTGCCGCTTATCTGGGGTCGGGTCGCGGGGGCAGCAGCTTCAGTAGGGAAGCCCAGACTTCCCTCTCCCCAGCCACTTTTTCTAGCTCGTCCTGGGGGATCCCGAGGCGTTCCCAGGCAAGCTGGGAGAGATGGTCTCCTGCCAATGAGGCATGCTCGGAACACCTCACCACGGAGGCGTCCACGGGGGCATCCTAATCAGATGCCTGAGCCACCTCATCTGGCTCCTCTCTAAGTGGAGAAGAAGCGCCTCGACTCTGAGCTCCTCCCGAATGACCGAGCTTCTCACCTTATCTGTAAGCCCAGACACCCTACGGATTACGCATTTCATGCGCTTGTATCCGGGATCTCGTTCTTTCTGTCACAACCTATAGCTCGTGACCATAGATGAGGGTTGGGATATAGATCGACAGGTAAATTCAGATCTTCGCTTTTTGGCTCAGCTCTTTCTTCACCATGATAGATCAGTACAAAGTCCGCATCACAGCAGACGCAGCACCGATCCGCCAGTCGATCTCTCGCTCCCTCAGACCCTCATTCGTGAACAAGACTCCCAGATCCTTAAACTCCTCCCCTTGAGGCAAGATCTCCTCCCCTACCCGGAGAGGGCACTCCACCCTTTTCCGACTGAGAACCACCCCAACAGTACCACATCATCTGCAAAAAGCAGACATGCTATTCTGAGGCCACAATACATACATATTAGTTTATATAGCGTTTGAACAACAGCTGAAGCTGGAACAAAGCGCTAACATGGCAAAAAAGGGAAATGCTGCCCTCTTTTGGAAAAGAAAAAACATTGCCAGACATCTGACCAGCGCTTCATCAGCACCGAAGCATGAAAAAAAAAACGAACACATTCGGGAATATTTTCATTTCCTGAATAAATTGGTGAATTGCAGTGACTAAGTGAATGACATTCATTTGCTTGTAAACTAAATGGCCGACTTCCTGTTCAAGTCAGTGTCAATCAGCGAAACCACTGGTGAATTTTGGCGCATTCATGTTGAAAACTCCTAAAATCTAAACAGTTTTGAGTTTGTTGTCAGCCATGAATGTGTATTTCAAGAAGTTTGCAACCCTCCCCCCCCCACTCCCACTTCCTTAAGTGTGTTCGTTCTTGTTAGTGTATGCTTCACTTTGCGCACAAGAGTATTACCCTCAAACAAGTCGGTCCTCTTTGTTTGGAGCTCTATGGGGACCACCTCCCCCAAGCTCTCCCCCCACCCCCTTGAATTAGAACACAAATGTTTTGGTGAGGCATGTGTGTGTGGGTGCGAATGTGGAATCAATACCATCTCTGACTTGATTTAAATGAGAGGCTAGCGCCTCTGAAGTTGCTCCTCGCCGTGCTCATCATGAAAAGAATGCGGGCTCCGTTATTTTTGTACTTTTTTTTTTGCGCCGACTCCAAAGCCCAGCTGGGTTACCATGTGCATATTAATAATTTAATGCAAATAATCATCATCTATGCGCTTTGACATGCGTATTTTTTGGGGGGGGAGCTGGAAAGAAAAAAAGTATGAAAAGCGCAGGGGCCTTGGCGTTGCATCGAGGAAAATAAAGCGAGATGTTACGCGGGGCCTCTTTTTCCCGGCGTCTCTGCGGGGCCGACATGCCTGCCGTTAAACCCCACCGCCTGCCCAGACTCCTCCCCACCCCGGTGTCTGCACCAGCTCACTAAGTTTTTGGTCCTGCCATTCTGCCATTCCTTCGATTTCACCTTCATAATGTGTCAAAGCTTCCGTTGTGACACAAAGTAGATACTACTACTACTACTACTACTACTACTACTACTACTAATAATAATAATAATAATTATTATTATTATTATTATTATTATTATTATTATTATTATTATTATTATTATTATATTTTTTTTTTATTATTATATTAACATGCTGGTTGGGCTGTCCTGCTAGAAATGTCAAACAAAAGTGTAGCCGAGATAGAGCCCTGCGGGACTCCAATGCTCTGAGTGTACTGTCTCCTCTTTTTTGACATCTATCTCAACAGCCGCGATGACTATTTACGTAAAAAGTTTGTTGTGTTGCCCGAGATATTTGTCTTTTTACATTGTGATAAAAGTGATACTGATAGCAAATCACAGCTTGATTAACGGCTCCACACAGCAGACAAAAAAAATAAGAAAAAAATGATAGGAAATATGCTCTCTCCCGGGTGCATTGGAGCTTCGACTGCTATGTGGTCTCCTCTCGTCAATATTTCATGTTGAGGGATCTATGTGGGATTGAGCGGATACTTTTGTCCAAATGAACGGAGAATTGCTTTTATTTACAGGAGCCTTATTGTGGGATTTGCGCTCACACTGCTGGTTAATTTCATAAACAATTTGTTTTCCCCTTCACCGTCGACAAGCTTCTCGCTCATCGCCAACGTAACCTGGAGAGATTGAATTACACCCCGTTGAGATCTGTCCATTTTCAGTCGGCCTCATTCGGGTGACTTGGAGCCCATCCGAGCTAACGTTTGGTGGAGAGAAGCCAGGATACTCATTGCCAGTTAAACGCAGCGCCCATACAGACAAATTAGCATTTTTTTTTAAATAAAAATAAAAAAAGACAATAACTAAAAAATATATATATTTAATATAAGGCCTTCTATGTAATGGTCTGGATTTATAAAGTTTTTCTTAATTTACATTTTTTCATATTTGCAGAACATAATTTCATTAGATTACATTTTGATACCAAATGTAATGTTTGAGTTGTCAATTATTTCTTCTGATTATATTCAGGTAAAAATTGCTATCATAATTTACATTCCCACTCACTTATGCTTTCATTCATTGACCTTTATTCATGCTTAATTTTAATTAGTTTCTGTTTTAATGATGAACTTTGACAAACATTTTTCTGGTCTGCACTATATATATATAGTAAAGTCTCGTTATATCGTTATATCGAAAAAATATCGATATAACCGGACTATCGATATATCCGATCCTGCGGCATGTAAATTTTCTCCTACTATCGATATAACCGATATCGATATAACGAGACTTTACTGTATATATACACAAACATTTTCTACTTCTCACAAGGGTCGCAGGGCATTAGGTAGGAGGCGGGGGACACCCTGAACCGATTACCAGCCAATGGCAGGGCACACGGAGACAAATCAGCATCCACATTGGCACCCGGTGACACTTTAGAGTCTTCCATAAAACCTGCCACGCAAGTTTTGGGAATTTGGGAGAAAATTGGAATACCCAGAGAAAACCCATGCAGACACAGGAAAAAAAAAATATTTTATTTTATTTATGTTTACTGTGCATCATTCGACCTTGATAGTGTCGTGTTTCGTGCTTGCGTGTTTGTGTGAGAGATAGAAAAGGAAAAAGTGAACGTTGAGAGAGCGAATGCGGGGAAAGAGAGGTGATGTGGAAAGATGAGGGGAGGCCGAGACAGGAGAGAGCTGCCCCCAGTAATGAGGCCCTTTTATGGGCTTTAATTTGTCCCGCTCCCTCGGGAGACTGATGGATGGCTCTCTTTATGCTCCCGGCCCCACTTCTACCCCCCCTCCTACCCCCACCTAACACATCTGTGATACGGAGGATTTATTTATACCCTGATATTACCTCTCTCTAACAAGTTCTGCCTTGCCATGAAGACCCCACCACCACCACCACTAACAACCCCCCCTCCCCCTCTCAGACAGATAAATTCAATGAAAATATGTCTGTCTATGCGTTTGTTTCTCCTGCGTGTGTGCAGCGTGAAAGGAAGGAAACAATTTCGCCCCTGGGCCATTCATTGGAAATTCCGCGTGACTCCAGGGAGAGGACTTTTCAAACAAGTTGAACAGCAGTTGTTGGCAAAGGATTAAAAATGACCAACAGGAAGAATCGCTGACAGCGACGCGGGGGTTGGTTGGCAAGCATATGCGACGTACCTTTCTTTACCGATGGGTTATTGTTGTTTTTCAAAGGAATGACCGGCGCTCGATGCGCGGGTTGATTACCAGCCATGCGTCGACTTCAAACGAGGCTGCTGGCGTTGTGTGCGTCGTGCGCATCATGGACTTGTTGCGTGTACGGTACTGACGTGAAATGTTACGGCATAGGGATGCATGTTTACCATTGTTAACAAATAAATAAATAAATAAATAAATAAATAAATACATTGTTAGAAAAAATTATTTATCTCTATCATAAATAAATACATAGATACATACATACATACATACATACATACATACATACATACAGACACACAGACAGACACACATTCACACATTCACACATTCACACATACATACAGACACACAGACAGACACACATTCACACATTCACACATACACACACATACACATACGTACACATACACACACACACACACACACACACACACAAACACACGCACACATATACATACATGTAAGAAATGAATCAAGCGAATACAATACAATATATATTAATTTATATAGCGCTTTAACAACAGCTGAAGTTGGAGCAAAGCGCTTATTGTATACAGGAAATAAAACAGTCACAAAGATAGATTAGTCCAATAAAGATTTGCCAGAAAGCGGCTACACTGCGACTGAGACGGGGCCACAAATTTGAGATCACACAGTCACTCCAATTTTGGGCCTGTTGTTTCATTTTAGGCATAGACCCGAGCCCTGGCCCTCCATCGAGAATGGAAGCCCACTAGCAGCGTCGCCTTTGGCACTTTCTTTCAACTCGGTGAGGTGTCCCGCGTTAGCATTTGGACACGCAACAGAAAGCCATCTGTCCGCTGTGATCGCACGCTTAAGTGTCTTCATTAAGCTTCATTGGCTTTGTCTTGCCTTTGTGCGCGCACACACACACATACACACACGTGTTTTCATGGGTTTTCAGGGCATATGTTGGTTTATCCCAAAAATGGGTACACACCTTTCCCGTGATCCGAGAGGCTCCAAAAAAGAAAAAGAAAAAGACAAAAAAAAATAGGAACAAATACATCTATTTGGATTTTGACTAAGGCATGTTTTTTGATTTATGACAAAATTCCTAGATATGAGGACATTAACAGGTTTTTGTCAACTATGGGGACAATCACCTCAAACACACTGGCATTTTGAAGAATAGCAAAAATAAAGTCTGTCTTTTTAGATTCTCTCTCACACACACACACATACACACACACACAGACGTAGACACACACACCCACAAACACACACGCAGACACACAAAACCACCGCTCCAAATAAGCATGAGGGAATGTTTCCATGGCATATTGTTAGAAACAGACCAGTTAAAATTGTAGAAACACCTTTTCAGATGGTCTCAAACACATTAGGAGATACAGAAAGTCGAGTTATAAACCGCAGGTGTCAAAGTCAAGGCCCGGGGGCCAAATCTGGGCCACACATCATTTTATCCGTCCCATTAAAGCAAATCGAATTTGCAAAATTACATGATACTTGCCAAAGCCTAAACCACAATTTCAAATTTTCCCATCTAAATCTCCGCTAGAACATGTTGCACTGGTATCATCATAATAAATTGCAATGAGGCACTACACAGTTCTATTTGGGTTACTGTTTAAAGAGTTAATGGCGACAGGGGTAGAAGCTGTTTAAATGTCTGCTGGATTTGGTGCGCATGGATCGGTAGCGCCAGCCAGAGGGGAGTCGCTGGAAAAGGTTGTGGGCAGGGTGTGGAAGGTCCAGTAGGATTTTTTTCCCCGCCCTTGTTTCGATTCTATCAATAAGTGAGCTAATGTCGCTATTGTTTTTTTTTTTCAGTCATCTGACACAGCATCGCTTCTGCCATCCCATTTACCCCCCTGCCCAAATTCGTCAAACTCGGGAACAACCAAGAGCACATCACCCACCCCCCCACACACATTTGCGGTGTTTCTTTCACCATCCATTACACGCGTGTGACAGCTTCCAGACGGTGTTAGAGGAGTGGGACGGGGGGGGGGGGGGGGGGTGAACAATGCCTTGTGACCCTCAGTCAGTACCAACCCTGCAGCTCCAACTCCCAGCAGGTTTTCGGAGGTAGAGGTGGTACCCCCCTCCTCCTCCTGGAATCAATTGCTTGCAACACCATACAAACGATCCAGTGAAGCCCATGCATCACGACCCACGTGCATTGCGCCACCAACAATGACCAGTCATGTGGCCATTGGTGTAGCCTGTCACCCAGTTTGGATAATCAATTTCCTGTTTTGCCATGTGGTAAAAATGAAGGAATTCCTGAGAGGTTCTGAATTTTCCCACGAAAAAAATTCAAAACTGTGTATTCTAGATTAGATGAGCCTTTATTTGTCTCACAGTGGAGATATTGACATTTCACAGAAGCAAAAACAAAATACAGGAGCTGCTGTAAAGGCAGCCACTCTCGCTGCGCCATTTTAAAGTGAATAAGTAAATCATGTGACACAACACAAAAGACACAGTCCTCAATCTTTCGCACTTTCTGCATATCAAAGCATCCTTTTCACCAGTGGATCAGGGACGTCATGTTGGAATGTGCACGTCTGCTACAAGCTAAATGTTGAAAGCAAACACCAAGGTGTAGCATTCATTGGGCAAAAGAGATAGTCTCACATTTCCTGTCCCATGTAAATCCGCTTCAATTCCAAGTTGCGACAGTTCCACATATGCATCGGCACTCTGTGCTGACGGTCCTTTCTTCTCAACGCGGGCTCCTCAAGCCATGCATCCAAACAAGCATACAAAGAAAAAAACTGAGAAAAATAACTGAATACTTAAATAACTACAGAAATAAATTAACACAGAAATAATTAGATACATTCATAAATTGACTAATAAATAAATAGATGAAGAAATACATACATTGATAAATAAATTGATGACAAAAATAGATAAAGAAATTTACAAATAAACTTGTTATTTTAAAATATTAAAGAAACAAATAAACATTTTAATAAATACATAAATAACTAGATAAATAATAAATACACTGATAAATAAATAAATCCATACATTGAAAAAATAATAAATAAATAAATAAATATCCTCGAATACCAAGCGTCCAAAAACAAACAACAAGTGGGCCATTTCCAGGCCTCCTATTTGAAATCCTTCTCCTTGTTCGCCATTATTGCCGCTTTGGCTAAAGCCCCCCGCCAATTGACAGTTCATTAAAGCCGCAGACACCGTCCCTTTTCTTTGGTTCAATCATTCAAATGAGGCTCTTTTTGTTATTTAAGAAGGCTGCAAATCCTTTGGCATACATCTAAGCTCCTCTATGGTCAGCTCTATTGTTGACTTCAAGTGTTGTATTAATCTCACTCCCAGAGGTCCCCTCGGAGCCAACTGTCCCCTCCCTCCCCCCCACACGCGATGACGAAATTACGTTAATTTAGCCAGCCAGTGGTATTAACTATATTATATCAAATAAGTGCCACAGACAATTGGGCAGCCAGCTCGGTGACTTCGTTTTAATTGATTTTTTTACATGCTCTCAGCCACCCGTGATTTGGTTTCCTTCTGACACTATGTTTATTAAAGGCATATTGCATAAAGGAATACATACATATTGTTGGCGGGTCTTCATATGAGCTCCGAGATGGGGTTTTTAATATTGTGGCAGGAGTTTATTTTGATTGGAGTCGATGTGTGCGTTTCAAACCTCTGAAAAGGGGGTGGCACTTTCATCCGGCCTTTCATAGGACGTCTTCACTCGGCCGCCTTTCAGTTTGTACTACAATGAAAGTGCATGATTTTGAGTGACATTGTCGTCAACTTTCACTTTGCGCATTGCACTGTGGTTTGGAAGAGGGTGTTGCCATTTTATTAAGGTCATGGAAAGTCTGTCTCTGAGTTGGTCTGTTTGTTATATTTAACAAGATGGAAATAAGTAGAAAACGGCATTAGCTTCTTGTGCTAGCTGCTAACTCAAACATTTGATTTTTGTTAAAAAGGAAGTCACTTTCGTTTTCTTTTCAGTAATATGTTTTATGGTCTAAACACCATATAATGTTTGTGAAATCACAATTAAGTGTCAAAATCCACCTATAAAACTGAATAGGCACTGTGTTATCGTCTTCGGTCTACAGTGAGTGGCAGGCAAAATGTTCGCTATGATGGTGTTTATTTATTTTTTTTGTTTAATTTATATTCCACAACCATTTATTTTAATCCAGATACCACATTTGAGCCACCAAAATAGATTAGCTTTAACCCCCTGGCGGTCAGGATACATCACAAACTTACCACCACGCAATGAGTGCTAGCCAGATAGCTTGTGAGCTAACAGACGTGTGTCTAATAATAATGATTAAAATGCGCACAAACATATCAGATAGCCTCTTATGTGGAAAAAAGGCTCGCAAG